>NC_079193.1:58054831-58352331 GCF_029499605.1 Hyla sarda | reverse complement strand
TTCTAGTATTATTATGCAGTATAATTCCCACATGTTAACATTACATATAGTCCTACTAGTTTCATGATACATATTTCAGAAGGAATCCTGTCCAGCAGTCCTACCGCACCTAAGGTCATTATTAATACAACCTATGAGAACATCAGAATCAATTCAATCCAAATGTTGCCTGGAAACATTTCCTAAAAGCTTCATCATAAACTTTTACTTTTTAATGTAATAAATATCCAATATTCTAGTGATCATTTCAGCAAATCTGGGCTAGATATTATCTTTCCATAATGAGACCTAGATCATTTTTCCCTCGTGAAGCCTTCAGAGATTCCAGGGGGTTACCAATCCCAAATAATAACTATAAACTCCATAGAATTCTGTTCCTCCAAAAACCTCAAATGCAGATAGAAACCTCTAATAAAATGCTAGTTCCATCTATCCTTTACACACTGGTTGGAAAATCGATCAAGTGGTTATATTTAGGCCACAAATATTTAGTAAATGAATATGTCATTTTCATATTGATATATAAATAATCTCCTGATCTCATCTGTAATATCTAAAAATGTCATCTACTGCTAAGATGTCATAGGTACCTTAGGTTTAATGTAAAAATATATGTATATAAAAGTGTAATATAAAATAATATGTCATTAACAAAGTATATAATCTGCTTCATTTCTGGAAAAAAGGATACAAAATTACAAATAGTTTAAAATGTACAATTAATCTACAGGATTGTTGTTGTTATAATTGTTATTATTTATTTTTATTTATTATTTTTATTATGATTATTTATTTTGGAACAATACATTTAGATGATATTATCTGACACATCATTCAACTAAAAATGCAGCATTATAGTTACTAGATATAAAAACATTTTTATAATAAGTAAAATATTAGTAATGAGTGAAATATTAAAATAATTAAAGTAAAATAAGCCAAATATGACTAAATAAATAAACTATATTCTAGGTTAATGTTTATTAATAAGAGAATTTAAGGCCTGGGGGTCTTGGAACACAAATTCATTTACCTGCATAATTTTTAAAATACATTTTATAATCATTACGTAATGTTCGGTACAAATACAGAAATGATAAAAACATTCTATTTAACAAATGTATAAAAAACAAAAATATGTGACCAGTAAATTTATAAATGTATTTCTAGAAATATTTAGTCCTCTTGACATCACAGATATTAATCTCTAATGATCTTTATGGAGGATTCAGAGGCAAAATCCGAACACACTGTAGTCTGAGCACAAATAAGAATTTATACGATATTAATGAGTATTTGAATTAAACATCTTTAGACTTAGAAGGTGTATAACTGACAGTACTGACCCAACGCAACCCATCCCCCCATCCCATCCACGTACTCCATCCTACAAAGCTGGATTAACCCTATAGTGTGCTAGAATCTTTTAAACCAAAAATAGCACAATTTTACTGTCTTAACAAAGTGCAAATCCTATGCATCATCCAAAATTATAAAAATATTAATAACTGCACAGGAAAACAAAAATTAAAAGAATACTAAGTTACTAGAGTTTATACAGCCATAAAACTTGTGTTATTTACCTGATCCCACTGAAGTGATGCTAAAGTATAAGTAAGTCTCCTTAAGGCTGAAAATCTGGAGATGTTTGCGAAACAAACAGAAAAAAATGAAGAAGAAAAAAAAAAGAAGTGGGAAATGGACTAAATCCTTCTTCTGTATGAAACTTCTGGAGAGCCTGACACTCTCCACTTGAGCAAAAGAGAGTAAGCAACAGAAAGAAAGAGAGACAGAGGGGGAGTAAGAAGGAGTTAGACAAAAGAAACTCACAAGGCAGATCCGGTAAGAGTTGGCGTACAGCAGCTGTTGTCCAGTGGGTCTCAAAGTGATGATCCCTTAATGGGAGATTGTGAAGATAGCCGTTAAGAGCCGCAGAGTCGAGGTAGCAGGTGCCTTCAGCACCATGGAGAGTTCTTCTTTCTCTCTACGATTGTTGCCAAACCTGGCCCAGGTGATAGGAGACGGTTACTATTTAATCTGTAACCTCTTCTCATTGTCATGGCTGGTGACAGAAAAGTGCAGGCAGGGCTGAGACCGGTCCTTATATCCGAGCCCCCCGTCTCCAGCACATGGCCTATCCACTCGTTGCTATAGCAATACCTCCACATGTTGCTGACAGCAATTGGCTGTGGAGGCCCTTGCTGTTAATAGACCCTAGCTAGAGTGGAGATGTGAATGGGCTTGTGCTTTGTCACTCATTTGTAAAGCCGTGCGTGGCTATTCTTTTTTTCCCTCCTTTCATTCTTTTTATTTAACATTTTGAACCAGTGTGCAAGATGGCAATTTAGAAATTCAATGTAATAGACAACTGGAGGGAAAATAGCCCCCCTCCTCCACCCCCTTAAGAAACCTTTAAGGCTGATGTTAAGCTCTCTGCAAGGCCATGCCATTCTTTGCATGAGAATATGTGCCATTGCTAACATCCTCATTACAAAATGACTCAGGTAGCATCTTATTCTGCCAATATCATCGAAGACCTTTCCCATCTAACTCTACGCTTCCCGCAATTTATATTATTATACTTACACTTCTGCTTTAGATATATTTTATGCATTTCAGTTTAATTTATCATGTTACTTCTCGGCAATATGGAACTTTCGTAGCAATGGAGTTCCAGACCCTTGTCAATGTTTTAGAATAATAGTCGGGGAGATAAATAAAAACTGTTTTTACTTAGAATAGACAGTTTAAGAATGCAACAGATTTTTAACAGTAGTTTAGACTGTTTGCAGCATTTTTTTTTTTTAAAAAGTGGTTTAAAGTTGGTCATACACATTAGATGAAAGTAGATTAATGATTCAAGAACTTATCAATAAACCATTATTTGATGACCAATCATTTCTAGGACACAGCCACACACATTTTAGTTTTTAGTGGACATTAAAATTGTTCAACCTGGTCATACATGATAGATGACATCAGACAAAGAACAATGTTTTTAGAAATATTTTAGGAACATTCTAAGACTATTCTGGGATTTTTTTTGGAACAATTATGGGAATATTCTGAAAACATTCTTTTTGGAAAGCTCTTTAGTGAACGAAAGATATATTTTTTTTATTGTCAATCATTCGGTGTTAAATTTTACCTAACGTTTTGGTTGAAATTGTCCTCTTTTATCAACTTTTAAGCATATCTGTCACTTATAAAACTTTCCACATGTCTCAACGATGGGTGTCTGAGTGTTCAGCGCTCTTCTCCCTGCTCTGTGTCATGTGATTGAGACACGCTTATAGACTTAAACCGCGAGTGTGTCTTGACCATGTGACACAGAGAATGGAGAGAACACGCTGAGCACGATCTCTGCCGACTCGTTCTCCTGATCGGTGGAGGTCTAAACATTCAAAACTTTTGACATGTGGCTAGAACATGCCAAAGGTTTTTCTAAATGACAGTATCCATTTAATCTATTGTGTATGTGCACCTTTTTTTTAGACCACTTTTAAAATAGCTAACTATTAAGCCAAGAGTTTTATTCCTAATGTGACTAAGTGCACATTGGAGACGAGGAGATGGCTGGCTGAGCTCCCCTGTCTCCTCCATATTCCCCTGTTAGGCTAAGGAAGGCCACGGGTGAACGCTCTGCTGTCTGTGTGCCAGCCGGCTCCCTGCCTCCAATGCGCGATGGGGCACGTTAGGAATAAAACTTTAGACTAGCTCCTGCTACTGCAATACGTACAAAAATTTTTGACATGTCATGAGACATTTCCAGGGACACACGTTCGACTTCTTTCTGTAGCACACATTGGCGGCCTCCCACTGTATGCCGTATGATGTCATTGATTGTAGTCATTCATTTAAAAGCACAGACATGAAAAAGCAAAGTATAGATTGATAGCTTAGTTCTTGCTTCAGTAACCGCCATCATTTCCCACCTGTCCTTTATAAATGTGCAGTAATATGTCTCGCCATGACACAGATAACGTGAAGGATGCATTCAAATATAGCTTGATGCCTGCCTTTCTGCCTGTTACTTGCCCCAAGCCAAACTACTGCCAGCTCCCTCCTGCACCAGGCGAAACTATACAGTGTAGTTGTAATAAGTCTGACACTTCAGGACACACAGAGATTATTTCATAGCTCAAAGCTAGCAGCCTGTTAATAAACCACCAGAGTCCAGTACGCAGGGAAGGAACAGGATATTGGCTCGTCTTCCTTTCTCCCTTTGCCATGTTTCAAGCATTTATGCCACTACATTGACCCAAGAACCCTCGTAAATGCTGCCAATTCACAGCATCAATCTTTGGTGCCTTCATTTCTGCCCTAGTGAGCTTGGTAGACAGTATGTCAGGTACAGGCGAAATAGAACGTGCACATACTATTGCTTTGCCTTTTCTAACGTTTCATGGAATATTCTGGTATAGCAGAAAAAAAAATGTCATCATATTTTATTTTAACGTAGTGTATTAAATGGATGAGTGGTTAGGCCTCACTTGGACTAATGTGACTTTACTTTAAACTGTATCAAAAGAGGGCACTTCTGTCAGATCTTATTCTTTAAAAGGGAACCTGTCACGCTGAAAATAATGTCAAATCTGCAGCCACCATGGGCAGATTTTTTACATAGTTTTGTAGGAAAGATTTAGTAAAAATTGTTATTTATTGATCTAAATATCTGCACAGTCTGAACTTGGGGGTCCAATGGGCGGTCCTCATCAGTAGCTAATGACAACTTTTGTAAACTCATACAGAGAAAGCTGCTAAGCCCAGAATGTGCAGAAACACTGATCAATAAATTAGCTCTTGCTAACCTATAACATGTTGTCCATAGAATAGACTACATTTTCAATGTCACAGGTTCCCTTTAAATGAGTTTGAAATAGGTGCTGCTGAGGAAGGAGTGGAGATTAGACTCTGAAACGTGTTGAGTTATAAACTAAGCTGTAGAGTTATGCCAACAATTGTTTCAGTATTTCTGTAACCTTACATAGGATCCATAACACAAAACTATTTCTGATGTAACCTGTTCATTAGCAGAGTAAACCTGCATATGCAGTAGCAATGAGGAGCTGCACGGACATACACTGACCTGCACGCAGTTTACAGGTTCTAATGTGCACTCATGCTACAGAGGTGGTAAATCTAATGAGATACTTAGCAATGTTGTGTTGAACATTGTTCTTATAGGCGACCAAATGTATCTTCAATTTTGGGGATACCTTTTAAGAATATGACATTTAAATTTTATTTGAGATATTTTGTCACAGCAACTCATAAATACTTTTATGTATTTATATGAATTTATGCCAATAGCAATTTTATGCTTATTATATCAAATAAGATTGTTTTTGTTATGTAGCCTAGAGAAGTTGGTCATTTTGATATATATTAACAGTTGCATTAAAAGCCTCAGCTGGGGTTTCTTTCAGCTTGAACTCTATAAAGTACCACAAAAGTCAGTATGCTGTTTAGCAGTTCAATAATATGCATCAGAAAATTGATCAGCTTAGCTCAGGTATAATGGAAAGCATGACACTATCAAAAGCACTGGGAAAATGTCTTTATTTACACCCGCATCCTGGGCTTCAGCATTCAAAAGATTCATGACAAAACGGATCAAGTATGATACATCATGCTCATTTATGAACCATATAGCAGATCCTTCATGGTCCATCAGGATCAGGATTTTTACCCTCACTAACACATGATTCAGGTTTCTGCCAATGGATTGAATAGAGTAATATACCAAAAAAAATATACATATAAAATTGAAAGATTTTAACAACACAGAGAAAAACCAAAGGGACAAAAACTCTGGTATTGTAAGAAAAATACTCAACAGGCATACAACTTAGCACATGGGTTTGGTGAAATAGTGGTCCCATAAAACATACATTATTGTATGTGATCAAACTAAGTGTCAACCACAGAGCCTGAAGGGAGAATTTAAAGGGGAACTCCAGTGGAAAAAAAATGTTTTCAGATCAACTGGTGTCATAAAGTTAAACAGATTTGTAAATGACTTCTACTAAAAAATCTTAACCCTTCTAGTACTTATCAGCTGCTGTATACTACAGATATACTTCAGAGAAATGTGTGAAGTTCTTTATGTCTGACAACAGTACTCTCTGTTGACACCTCTGTCCATGTCAGGAACTGTCCAGAGCAGGAAAGGTTTTCTATGGGGATTTGCTTCTAATCTGGACAGTTCCTGACACGGACAGAGGTGTCAGCAGAGAGCACTGTTGTCAGACTGGAAAGAAATTCACAAATTTCTCTGTAGTATACAGCAGCTGATAAGTACTGGACGGATTAGGATTTTGAAATAGAAGTAATATACAAATCTGTTAAACTTTCTGGCACCAGTTGATTTGAAAACATTTGTTTTCCACTTCTTTCCATCGGAGTTCCCCTTTAAGTAATCCATGTGGCGCTGAGGAATCATGAGGACCATCATAGATTAATTTGTTAGACCAGTAGTAATAGTACCCTGAAGAAAAAAAAAGCCCTATATAATCGGAAGCCATCTTGTGGCCAGTCACTTCAGTCATTTATTGCAGAGAGCGAGAGAGGGACAGAGTGCAGTGTGTTGCACAGAAAAGCATTTTTACAGCAGCGATTCACCTCAAGCCCAAATACAGCCTAGAAGCACTGATAGGGAAGGGAGTGCGATTGAGAGAGAAAAAGCAATTTTGGATGTAGTACACAGCAACTGCTGCAGCACTGGTGTGTACAACAACTGAAAAGCTAATAGTAGCCAGCCAGTTAGGGTGAGCAGAGCACTAAAAGCACATTGTCCTCTATTAAGTGTAACCTGTGCATACATCTAAGTGGTGTACCATTGTGTTCCTGTTAAAGTCTTAAGGGCCTAGATACTGAGAAAAGCCAGCCAAAAGTACACACCTGCTGTTGTTGTAGACATATACTGTTTTAAGCGTTCTGGAGCGCATTGTCCTCCCCTCATGAATGCATACCACATATGTACATCTAAGTGGTGTACCTTTTCATTCCTATTAAAGCCTTAAGGGCCTAGATACTGTGAAAGGCTAGGCAAAAGTATACACCTGCTGTTGTTGTAGACAAATACTGTTTTAAGCGTACTGGAGCGCATTGTCCTCTCCTCATGAGTGCATACCACATACGTATATCTAAGTGGTGTACCATTTTGTTCCTGTTAAAGTCTTAAGGGCCTACATACTGTGAAAGGCCAGCCAAAAGTACATATCTGCTGGTGTTGTAGACAAATACTGTTTTAAGCGTACTGGAGCATTGCGCTCCAGTACGCTTAAAACAGTATTTGTCTACAACACCAGCAGATGTGTACTTTTGGCTGGCCTTTCACAGTCTCATAAGTGCATAATACATACGTACATCTAAATGGTGTACCATTTTGTTCCTGTTAAAGTCTTAAGGGCCCAGATACTGTGAAAGGTCAGGCAAAATTACACACCTGCTGGTGTTGTAGACAAATGCTGCTTTAAGCGTAGTGGAGCGTATTGTACTCCCCTCATATTCTCACTAAGCATGTCAGGCAGAGAAGTTCCAGGACGTGCACAGAGGAGTGGCAGATGCCTAAATTCATCAGGTAGAAGTCGCAGCAGACTAGGGGTGAGTGGCCGTAGGAGCCGCAGCGAGAGGCCTGAGCTCCCGGTATCAGCTAGCATTCGTGTCTCGACCAGCAACCCATCTGCCGTCATCGATTGGTTAACACGGTCATCCACTTTATCACAAGTGACATCTGACACCCCCAGTCAAAAGTCGGTGGGTTCCTCAGACACTACCCTCAGTTGGCATGGCCCGGGAGCAATCCCTGTCCTCCCATTGCCTCTGACCTATGCTGTTCCCTGCCCCACAGAAGTGTCTTATGCTGTAGGTTCAGCTCCACTATTTAGTGAGGACGATCTACTAGGGGACAGTCAGCCGCTACTGCCCAGCCAAGAAGTGGAGGAGACATCTGCCACTTTGTCTGCTAGGCGGACAAGTAGTGATGAGGAGAGTGGCGTGGGAGGTGGTATTGCGAGCATTCAGGCTCCTGAAGCAGAAACTGTTGAGGAACCTGAGGAGGACATCAGTGACGTGCAGACACATCTCAATGATGATGAAGCCGATCGCACTTGGGAGCCGGGTGCCGAAGTGACTTCATCAGAAGAAGAAGAAGAGGGTTGCAGGTAGCCCTTCAGGCAGCAGCTATGCCAGCAAGGTGGTAGCATGGTGGCAGAAGTGGAAAGTCTGGAGCCAAACATTCCCGGGGTAGACCACCTGCCTCGCGGCGGCCTACCTTCCTGGCAGGTAGCGGAACAGGGGTTCCTGGAGTCGGCGGCAGTAGCAGTCAATCAATGCGGACTATTGGTGGGAAAATCAGCTACTCTGTGGGGTGGCAGTTTTTCATCAACCATCCGGAGGATGTTAACCTGGCCCCATGCAAGATGTGTCGGCAGAAGGTGAAGCGTGGCCAGGGTACCAATGTTGGCACCATGGCCCAGCATCAACATATGCAGCGTCACCATAAATGGGAGAACCATGGCTCCGATGTGGTATTCCAGCCTGCTGCATCACCTAGTGGCACGCCGCTCCGTTTCAGCCAGCCAAAGCTTCACCACCTCACCCGAAGGGAGCTGTGTGTAATACCCATCTTCTGCCGCTCCAGATGTTCCTGCTCCTCCTACTTCAAGTCAGTCATTCCGCCAGCAATCCATCGGCGAAGCCATGTCCAAGAGACAACAGTATGCGCCCACTCATCCAACGGTGTAGAAGCTGAATGTGCTCCTGTCCAAGTTGCTGGTGCTGCAGTCCCTCCCTTTTCAAGTGGTGGACTTTGCACCTTTCAGAGAACTGATGGCTTGTGCCACAAAAACTGGAAATGGGAACCATAGTGACCAACAACGGTAAGAACATCTTGTCTGCGCTGTGACAAGGAAGCCTGCATGGCACACGTGTTCAATCTGGTTGTCAGGCAGTTCCTGAAGTGTTCCCCACATCTGCAAGACATCCTAACAATGGGAAGACAAAACACAGAACAGAGACAGGGTATAGGCTAAAGATCCTGCTTAAACTTCATCTACAGTAGTAACTCAAATCAACTGACATGCTGATATACTAATGAAGTGCAAATATCTTTGGAGTTTCCAATAAAATATATCATTCACTTCACTCGTACACTGCAAAGCACACCCTCCTTGAGTTGCAGCATTAGAACGGCATCCCCCAACATAGTCTGATTTGCGACGTTTCCACACGCTGGAATTCCACCCTCCATATGTTGGACCGACTATAAGAACAGAGAAAAGCCATCACCGATTTCTTGATAATCCCAGCGGATAGGGGGACTCCCCTGTGTAACTTCAATGTCAACCAGTGGCAGCTCATATGTGAAACCTGCCATTTGCTCAGTCTGTTGAGGAAGCCACATTATTAGTCAGTCGCCAGGATTATGGGATGAACAACGTCATTACACTGCTTCATCTACTACAACATGTGTTGGTAATGATGGCTGGTCACGGCACTGGAGACATGGTGCCTACATCTCACGGCCACATGAGCCCTGTTGGGGCTGAACTTGAGGAGGAGGGGGAAGGGCACAGTGGAGCACAGTTTAGGTTTCGCGAGATGGGTGGTTTTTCTAGTCAACTGACATGTGAGGAGGAGCTGGAGCAGCAAGAGGGTTATAAGGAAGGTGAGACAGAGGACCCAGACACACCGTGGCAATATGCAGTGGAGATGGAGGCAGGGAGTCCCTCCGAGTCACTTGCACAAATGGAACGACGCATGCTCCCTTCCTTGCGTAGTGACCTCCAAATTGTCCCCATTCGACAGCGGGATGACTTCTGGCTCTTCATCTTATTGGACCCTCGTTACCGGCACAAAATGGGGGCCTTTTTTACACCCACTGAGAGAGAGGACAAACTGACCTACAACAGAGACATCCTACGTAGTCAGTTGGCCGATGCCTATCTGCACCATCGTCCATCCTCTCATAGGTCTGACTTGGGGGGCCCTCTGCGCTCACCTTCAACTGCCATGGCTACTGGGGAGGGGTGGGGTGGCAGGAGCAGTACCAGCTCCATCAGCAGCAGCCTGGGTCTGCAGTCGCTGATGAGTAGATTTCTTCACCTGCATAGTGAAGCAACTCATCAGCAGCAGGTAGACCTAGAGCAGGACCTGAACCAGCAGTGATGGCATACCTTGACATGACCATGCCAACACACCTTGAAGATCCGCTGGACTTCTGGGCAGCCAAACTTGATTTGTGGCCGCAACTAGCAGAGTTTGCCCTGGAAAAGCTGTCCTGCCTGCCCAGTAGTGTGCTATCAGAGCGGGTGTTTAGTGCGGCGGGGGCCATAGTCACCCCAAGGAGAACTGGTCTGTACATGAAAAATGTGGAGAGCCAGGATTTCCACCCACCAATGCCTGATGCATCAGAGTAGATTGACGATGGTGCAACACCAACACTTTACAAATATGGCTAGTGCTAAACATATTTAAGGTGCTGCTCCCCAGTTACAGAAATTCCTCCGCATCAGACCACAAGTAAGTATTGAGGATATGCATTACGTAAAACGTAACTTTTAATAATATTCTCAGGATAAAATATAAATACCCAAAATTTTTGGGAAATCAAACAAAAGGAAAGGTGTGCATAAAAATACCATGTGCCACCTACACCACCAAGTATTGATTTGATGCAAAGACCTCAAAAAGGTGGAAGGGAACAACGTATGGTCCATTGTAACCGGTGGCGGTAAAAACTTCACCTGTAAGGCCCTACTCTCGCATTATTAATTCCATTCTTGGCAAGTGTTACTCGCCCTAAAAATGGCGGACCCACGCAGGAACCTTTGCCTATTTCCCCCTACAAACACTGCCATTTGCCAGGGTATTTAGGCAGAAATAGAGAGAGTTTCCTGTGTGGGGCCGCCCTTTTTAGGGTGAGTAACACTTGCCAAGAAGGGAATTGATAATGCAAGAGTAGGGCCTTATAGGGGAAGTTTTTACCCCCACCGGTTACAATGGACCATACATTGTTCCCTTGCACCTTTTAGAGGTCTTTGCATCACTTCAATACTTGGTGGTGTAGGTGGCACATGGTGTTTTTTGCACAACTTTCCTTTTGTTTGATTAAAAAAAAAAATGTGGGTCCATATATTTTATCTTAAGCATATTATTAAAAGTTAAAGGGGCATTCCAGGCCAAAACTTTTTGTTATATATCAACTGGATCCGGAAAGTTAAACAGATTTGTAAATTACTTCTATTAAAAAATCTTAATCCTTCCAATAGTTATTAGCTTCTGAAGTTGAGTTGTTGTCGTCCCGGGAGCTGTGCAGTTCCTATGGGGATATTCTCTCATCATGCACAGCTCCCGGGACGTGACATTATCATTGAGCAGTTAGACAGAAAACTTCAGAAGCTAATAACTATTGGAAGGATTAAGATTTTTTAATAGAAGTAATTTACAAATCTGTTTAACTTTCCGGAGCCAGTTGATATATATAAAAAAAGGTTTTGCCTGGAATACCCCTTTAAGTTCTAATGCATATCCTCAATACATACTTGTGCACACTAACACTTTTACAAAAGAGACCGTTTTCTTCTGCCTACCTGCCTCAGCTACTATTCTGATCCTGCCACCTGCCTGATGCCACACATCTGATGCCAAGTTCTCCTTTTTCACCCACCTTTGTCACCGGGTACTGGTATTGCCACCAACCGCACCACTCTGTCACCAGGTCACTTTTAGGACTCCTGATGCTGCTGCTGCCACCTCCAGGCTGTCTCATTCTGCCACCATATGTTCTCCTCGTGCTGATGCCACCTCCAGGCTGTGTCATTGAGCCACTATATGCTGCAGTCAACTCCAGGCTGTGTCATTAAGCCACTATATGTTCTTCTCATGCTGCCGCCAACTCCAGGCGGCTTCATTAAGGTACTATATGGTCTCCTCATGCTGCCGCCAACTACAGGCTGTTTCATTCAGCCAATATATGTTCTTTTCATGCTGCCACAAACTCCAGGCTGTGTCATTCAGCCACTATATGCTGCCACCAACTCCAGGCTGTATCATTAAACCACTATATATTCTCTTCATGCTGCTGCAAACTCCAGGCTGTGTCATTCAGCCTTTTATATGCTGCTGCCAACTCCCGGCTGTGTCATTCAGCCACTATATGTTCTCCTCATGCTGCTGCCACCTCTACGCTGTGTCATTCAGCTACCATATGGTCTCCTCATGCTGCCGCCACCTCCATGCTGTGCCATTCAGGCACCATATGGCTCCTCATGCTGCCACCACCTCCACGCTGTGTCATTCAGCCATTATATGGTCTCCTCATGCTGCCATCACCTCCACGCTGTGTCCTTCAGGCACTATATGGTCTACTCATGTATTCGCCACCTCCAGGCTGTGTCATTCAGCCGCTATATGTTCTCCTCATGCTGCCGCAAATTCCAGGCTGTGTCATTCAGCCAATATATGCTGCCGCCAACTCCAGGCTGTGTCATTCAGCCACTATATGGTCTCCTCATGCTGCCAACACCTCCACGCTGTGTTCTTCAGGCACTATATGGTCTCCTCATGTCTTCGCCACCTCCAGGCTGTGTCATTCAGCCACTATATGTTCTCCTCATGCTGCCGCAAATTCCAGGCTGTGTCGTTCAGCCACTATATGCTGCTGCCAACTCCAGGTTGTGTCATTCAGCCACAATATGGTCGCCTCATGCTGCCAACACCTCCACGCTGTGTCCTTCAGCCACTATATGGACTCCTCATGTCTTCCCCACCTCCAGGCTGTGTTATTCAGCTACTATATGTTCTCCTCATGCTGCTACAAATTCCAGGCTGTGTCATTCAGCCACTATATAGTCTCCTCATGCTGCCGCCACCTCCTCGCTGTGTCATTCAGGCACTATATGGTCTCCTCATGCTGCCGCCACTTCCACGCTGGGTCATTCAGCCACTATATGGTCTCCTCATGCCGCCGCCAACTCCAGGCTGTGTCATTCAGCCACTATATGGCCTTCTAATGCTGCCGCCACCTCCACGCTGTCATTCAGCCACTATATGGTCTCATGCTGCCGCCACCTCCACGCTGTATCATTCAGCCACTATATGGTCTCCTCATACTGATGCCACCTCCAGGCTCTGTCATTGTGCCGCTCTGCGACAGTGATTCTAATAGCGACGCCTCTGATCTGCACGTCATACTGAGTAACAGTATTATTTCACTAACCCAGACCACACACTATCCGTGTTACAGCAAAGCAAAGTGTTCTACACCCCTATTGAGGCTCTCTGTAAGCCAGAAATGGCCATTTTAAATAGCGATTTGCAGCAAATAAATTAGGACCAAAATATTCGCTCATCTCTAGTGATAGATAATATGAAAGTAATATGGGAATTGCCAACTAAACCACATCTCAAGACCTGGACTGTAGTGGAAATCGATCTAGACTGACCATGTACCCCAGAGTTTGTCATATTTGTCCTCATCCTTTGCAATCATTTTCTTCATAGGCATTACATGATTCACCTCAGATATCTACTGAAGTAGCAGAGAAGACCTTTTTTGGTGACTTAAAGTGTCCCAAGAATAGTGATAAAACAGTTTCCTGAGAAGAACCAGTCATTTTACCCCTAAATACACGGCTGCAGATATACAAGTGTGCTGCTCTGTCAAATATAAGGAGAATAGACAATCTCTTATACCACTGCTATTACTGATGGATAAGAACATCTAACACAAAACTCATATTAACCCAGTGTTTTTCAACCACTGTGCCGCGGCACACTAGTGTGCCGTGACATAGTGTAAGGTGTGCCGTGGGAAAAACACCCGCCGGGTGTTTTTGCCGCGGGACATCTCTGTGTCCCGAAAGTTGCTTTCGGGACACAGTGATGTCTCTAAGTCCCTGCGGCCCCACGTTTACTTTCAAAATGCGGGGACCGCCGGGAGGTAGCGCACGCAGTGACGTCACTGACGTCCCATGCATGCGCCCATAGCAACAATCGCGGAGGACCGGAGCAGCGAGGAGGATGCGCGCTGTCAATTTGGTAAGTGTTACCAGCGGCGCGTCTCCTTCGGTCCCGGGACCTACTGCTATAGCCAGACCGGAGGAGCAGGGCTCAGAACACCGAAGTGGGGAAGAACACAGGCATACAGCCTTCAGTAATACACTGTATGTCTGAAGGCTGTATGTCTGTGGGGGAACTATACTGCACCAAATGTGGGGGGACTATACTGGACCTAATGTGGGGGGACTATATTGGGCCTAATGTGGGGGAACTATACTGGACCTAATGTGGGGGACTATACTGGACCTAATGTGGGGGGACTATACTGGACCTAATGTGGGGGGACTATACTGGGCCTAATGTGGGGGAACTATACTGGGCCTAATGTGGGGGAACTATACTGGGCCTAATGTGGGGGAACTATACTGCACCTAATGTGGGGGGACTATACTGCACCTAATGTGGGGGAACTATACTGCCAACCTAATGTGGGGAGCTATACTGGGCCTAATGTGGGGAACTATACTGGACCTAATGTGGGGGACTATACTGGACCTAATGTGGGGGAACTACAACCTGATGTTGGGGAACTACAACCTAATGTGGGGGTAACTATACTGCCAACCTAATGTGGGGGAAAATAAGATATATGCAAGATAACATATATGCAGTGTGCATAGGAATTTGTTTTTTTTTTTTAACTATAGTCCGGCCCTCCAAGGAGACAAGTACAGTAAGTACTGAGTGACAGTGAGACAGATAAATAGATAAAGTGCAGTGCGTTTTTTCCTTTTTTTTTTTTTTTTGCTCGTCAATCTCGGTAGCGGTGCCCCGCGGAAATTTTTTTTTTTTCCGAAGTGTGCCCCGACCCAAAAAAGGTTGGGAAACACTGTATTAACCAGAACAAAAAAAAAACATGCCAATATGTTTTATCGCAGGAATTACCTATCCCTTACTTGCTTTATAAACAGAACTGTATACCATGTTTATCAAGCTATAGATTTTGTGCTGCGATGCTGTATTTTCACTTGTACCTTCTCTTTCGACCATGAAAAATACAAAAAAAAAGAGGTAATACAGTATAGCGCTGGGGCCCATTAGGCTCCAATTATGTCACTGCCATGTGTCCATTAAGCAAGTCTCACGTATCTAAATAACTTCACTTAATGGCAAGGGCACACAAGTCTTAAATGTTCCTGCCCTATAGTTTCCATTTAAAACTAGTTATCTCTGTTTGTACCAAAGTCACAATCAGATTTATACACACACATTCTAAAGGCAAGACACCACAATAGAACGAGCTGAAAGAGCTTCGTATATCTCATCAGGAAGAATTAAGAATACTGTAATATGCTTTTTAACATAGCATAACAGCAACATCTAACAGCAAAAGGAGACATTGGTGAAGATGAGAGTTAAAACTATAAGAATAGACAAAAGTAAAGATGTTGCCAATTTAGATAAAGGATACAAAATATAACAGTATAAAAATATAGTTATCATTATGTTCTCTACAACTACAGCCAGTGCCAATGCCAGGGGCATCACAAAATTCTTGGCAAGGTTAGGGATTAATCATCATGGTCAAAAAGTACCCATTTTATTAATGTTGTGATTGATGGCCTATACTAAGGATAGGCTATTAATATCTGGTAGGGTGAAAACAACCGTTTCCCCTGCTGATAAGTTGATCAGCTGTTTGGCTGTTCCCATTAAAATGGGAGGTGAACAACAGTAATAAAACATGGTCACTACACAATTATTAGAGCTAAGGCTTCCGGTTGCATTCACTGTGTACATCCAGGTGCCACAGGTCTGCCAAACAGTGTAAATAGTAAGAGAAAGACATCAATGAAAAATAGCAGCACACCCAGCAATAAACAATTCATAATTTTATTAGTACAATTCAATACAGAAAAAAACACAAATTGCACACACAAGGATTATGAAGTGCTAAACAAACACATTAAAATCCATTAAAAACCTGGCTAAATAAAGCCAGTGCACAACCTAGGGGAGGGGCCATGAACCCCCTCTACTATAATGACACCCGTCCTCAACAGTCAAAACAATTGGTCAATACAGGCCAGATCCTGGCGTATAGCCTATCAACATCAATGTATAAGCAATGGGGCTAAATGCAACATGTAAATAATGAGGAATATCGTAGATATTCCAAAGCACACATGCCCATACAGATATTGGGGAACACTTCTGACAAAAATAATAGAGCCCAATATAATCCCATCATGAGGCAACACCTAATATTTGCACATTTTAGGGTATCAAGGCAGAAGCTAGCGTCCCAGTCAATGGTCAATGGTGGAGGACGGAGTCACAAGAAACCCAACGCGTTCCGTTGACTAGGAGTGGCAACTTCCTTTTTCAGGCTTGAATAAGGTCATAATGGTGTGGCCAAAATGTCGTCTGACTGGGCTTGAATAAAGCTACTTTTCATCACGGCATTTAACGTAAAAGATAACGTAAAAGATTATGAACCTTTCATATAACGTAAAGGCCCTGGAACCGGGACCCTACACCTGCAGCACCCGCATGCCATCCCTCACCCTGGGAGTGCTGCTCCTTCTTGGCTTTTCTTTATGGCATATGGCTATTGTGGTCACCAACAAAGATAGTCATCAGAACTTGAAGAACTCCTATGTGTCAAAAATCAAATGGTATACCCATTTTTGGACTTGTTCATCCATCAACATTCATCCACGTGTAAGAAAACAGATAGAAGCCCACATATATCACAGTGAGTTTGCAGATGGGATTTACACCAATGTCAGGTGTCCTACGATGCCGTTCTACACTGATAGAACAGGTTTATTTAGCCCAAATGCTGCTTTATGAACAGTCATTAGGACGCCACTTTACCTAGCAGCGATAAGTACAGACCACACAAGTGAGTTATGTCCCTGCTATTAATTCATTACCTATATAGAACATTAGCTGCAATCCAGTTTTTGCTTCGATGTTGGAAGAGTGGACTATTTTGGGAATTGTTTCTTAGACAGAGGGGAGGAGAAAAACAGCTTAATTAGTTCAACCACAATAGACACCTCTTAATAGGGAAAGATTATCTGCAGCCTACAAATAAGCAAGGGTTTGCACAATTCACTGATTGCTTGGAGCTCACAGCTGCAGCTAACCGGAAGGGACAAAAGGGAACTTATCCTGCAATATTTTTTTATGATGTTAAATAGAAAGCGGCTTTTCTATTTTTTAATTATGTTTGTAGAAAAATAACAATTAATAGAAAAATTTCTTTGACTAAGTAGTAGACTGAATTAAAATTCTCTTAGCAGCATCGAGGCAACGTTTATCTGAGCATTTAAATAACATAAGAGAGAGGAGGGAAAGAGGGAAAGAAGGGGGAGCAGTGAGAGGGGATAGAATCAGAGGCTCATCTGCATGATCAATGTAAAGATGGTCTCATATTGGTCAAAAAAATGAGACCTTCAGGGCATGTCCATCAGGGAAGGCATTTGCAGGTTGGTTTTGTTGACATCTGACTGCGGAACATTTGAAAAGTCTTGATTTGAGAAGGCTGCGGTACACTCCAGTCGGCTCATAGACATACATTAACTACGGTTCGGGCGCTGCGATTAAGCCCCGCCCACCCCTCCTCCCAGCCGTATACGGGAACCATGAATACAAATCGTAGTGTGAACCCAGCCTTAGTCGGCTTCCATGTGTTTTTACCCTGAGTACCAATTCTAGTATGGCACAAGAGTAAACTGCAGCTGCCAACAGCTCAGAACCAAAGCCCCGAGGGCCACATGTAGGGCAGCACTGCAAAAAGGAATGGAGAGTCACCTGTTCCACGTCTGGTAGGGAAGTCACCTGTTCCACGTTCTTGTTCCATCTACTATTTGATGATCATAAAGAACATTTTTAGCTTTGCCTGGTGAGATTACCAATACGTTTTTAGAAAAAAGTTTCATTATTTGGGCCTATTTTATCAAAGCCTTTGTCCAGTTCAGATGGGTGACTTGTTATTGCACCTTCTTTTGATGTAATATTAACGTCAGCAGGAGAGCTATTGCTATTGTTATGTGTCTTTTTGTTTCCTATATTTCGAGATCAAAGTACATTTTATATTACATTAATGCAAATAATGATGGTAAGGGAATCAATTCTACTATTGCGGGTAAACAGATATTGAAGTAAGAAGAGTGTCGGATGCAGCATGTAATGTTTCTGACAATGAACTTCTGCATACAAATGTCAGCACTCAGAAGCCTGCGGTAAGCCACTTCTGCTAATTAGTATCTTCATTTACCACATAATATTCAGAATATTCAGCTTTAATTCAGTTTTAAATATTGCACAATTACTGACAGTCACAAAAGAACTAAAGCTTCATTATAAACTAGTAACAATGGAAGGTAATGTAATGTATTGTATTTCTGTCCACAATATAAGGGAACATATAAAAAAAATGGGCTTCCAAAGAATGTGCACATTTTATCAACCTTCAACAATAAGGAATCACTTAAACAGCATTTTACAGCTGCCTTTAGTGCTTGGCGTAATCTAACCATACGAATTCATGGCTGCGGAGATGATCTGGGGAATTTCACATTCTATGATAATGCCATGCAAACGTTTAAAGCGGTACTCCACCCCTAGACATCTTATCCCCTATCCAAAGGATAGGGGATAAGATGTCTGATTGCGGGGGTCCCGCCGCTGTGGACCCCAGCAATTAAGCATGCAGCACCCACCGTATCTGCTTCTGGAAGCACTGGAGGTTCTGGCTCCTGACCACGGGGACAGAAGGTCGTGACGTCACGACTCCGCCCTGTGTGACATCAGTCCCCGCCCCCTCAATGAAAGTCTATGGGAGGGGGCGGGCCTGACATCACTCGGGGGCGGAGTCGTGACATCATTATCTTCCGTCCCCGTGGTTGGGATCCAGAACCTTCAGCGTTTCCGGAAGCAGATACAGCGGGACGCCCGCGATCAGACATCTTATCCTTTGGATAGGGGATAAGATGTCTAGGGGTGGAGTACCCCTTTAAAGGTTTAAAGGTGCACCACAATGCTGAGCTAACATGAACTAAGAGACACTAGTATAGTCCGGCACCCTTTAAAAACTCTTGAAACCAAAGTCAAACACTTCCCAAAAAGGTCCCCAACTTCCTCCATAGGTGTCAATCAGAACTAAGAAGAGGGGCTTGGAGAAGTTCTCAATAAACAGAGCTTTTGATAAGAAGAACCCACCTTCTGGGCACTTGCTGTATTGGCAGCAGGAGCATCAAATCATGTTTTTTCTTACTGGTTGATTGATCCACAAGATATCATTGCAATGCTCCCCTGGTCCACTAAATAGGGCTCCATATAGGGCTGCCAAATTCCCTTTAACAGAAGAGGTCATCTCTTTTTCAGGTTCTTGCAACCCAAAAAAGTCAGCATGGCCAGATTGTCTTTCAAGCTCACCCTTAGCAAGTCACTAACCCAACCAAATTGGCTATGATGTTAAGGGCTCTGGAATGTTATACACCCAATGAAAAACAAAAAATCTTATGCCAAAGACCAGGAAGGCTACTATATAAGAGCAGAGGCCCTTTTATAGATTGCAAACCAAATTTAAGGTGAGTTTGACAGGAAAAAAGGTGAACAACTAGGAGGAAAGCAGATGCTGTAACAGGGCCTACCACATATCAAAGGGCATTTCCCAAACACACCATGGGCTGTTTATAATATTGATATCTTCTAGTGGAGCAAAGGGTCTATGGGCCCAACTTAGGTCTCTTGGCTTAGGTGCAATTTCTATCTCTGCATCCATGAAGCAATAAGTTAAGGGGTTGAGTTTATTCTTTAAATACATTTCTCCTTATAAATTGGGTGACACCAGTTCTGTGGTGATGTAGCAATATTGCTAAAATAAAGGGGCTCCTACCTGGATAACATACAGGAGAATGCTCAATAGCTAATTCTAACTGTAGATACACTGACTTCACTATCCCATTGAATACTATATATAATATTATAACTATAGATCTTATACATTATATGGTCATTATCAAATATCACAGCAATAAAGTCAAAGGTAGACGGGGGGTGGGGGGTGTACTTCATGCTAAAGCACTGGATTATTCTTACAGTAGAACAGATAATGGACACCTCAAAGGAAACCAAGCTAGTAGATTATACAGTGTGAAGAAAACATTGGTCTCCAAGATGTAACAAAAACGGAATAAGTCGTCACAAACCCATTGCTGGATGTGATTTTTCTTTGCTGTTGTATATGTGTTAATGTACTGCATAAATAAGACTATATGGCTGGTTAAATGGAAAATCTACATGATATATTTGGATTATTCCTTTAATGTCATTTAACATAATTGCCCTGTATTGAAGCAGGAAACCATCTGTCTGTCACCGGCTGTAGGAGAGCGCTGTAGTATTCAGAGCAAAATGATACATAAGCAATGAAAAATAATTACAAAAAGGGCGTGCGGGGCCCTAAGCTTCCCGCTTCTAGGAGGAGACAGAGAATGAGGCTGACTGTAGTCAGGGCTCACCGAGGAAGGGTTGAGAGGTTAGAAGCCTTTGTTCCTTTATGGCTTGGGAAGAGGAGTCTCAAGATTGATCTTGCAAGCTCAAAATATACAATGCAGCTTGTGCTGTTCCATCCACAAACTCCACGGGATCCTCTCCCATCTCTGCCTCCCCGCTGAGACTCTATAAGCCTCTTTCCCTTTTTATGAAGAGAAAGAGATTTGTGTCCAGCATCCTCTGCACAGTGTTAAGGGAAAGAGAAAAAAAATCAATAGGCAGTTAACTTAATTGGATTATTGAATATGTAAATGTTTTAACTACTTTTGGTCTAATTCATCAGAAGAAGTGGTTATGCCGATTTATAGAGGGGATAAAAACTCCTGGAGAATATTTACTTGCATGTAAACCTGAAATCATCCAATGATATTGCCCATAACATACGGAATTAAATCACCCGTATAACACAAATTATGAGAGATATAACAGCTGTATGACAGATAATGTCTTGGTCTCGCTGGTAAGACTTATGACTCACGAAGACAGAGGAAAAGACAGAGACGTTAAAGAGACATTTCCACCAGTAAAGTGGTGTCATAATAGGGTACATTGGGCACACTAGCGGAGATTATTCTGGGCACCCCCTACTGTTATAGAGAACACGTGCCTATACCATAAATCCTGCTGTTAGAAAGACACACTTGGGTAGTTTTAAGGAAGGATTAATATGGTGTTTTTTAGACCTATTTCACATGAGTGTAATGCAAGTGCATTTTTTGCACCTGAATTATTGCCGCAAGTCCTAGCCTGACTATAGGCCTCATGACTTAATTTGGGAGAATTACGAATCACTACTATGCTGTCAAATTGGGTCTGTAGACCCAGAGTCGGGTCAGGACTAATGGTCATTATGTGGATGCATAAAGCACCCATATGACGCCCATATAAATACAGCCTTAGGCTAAGTTTCCACTTGTTTTTTTTTTTGGGGGCAGTTTTTTGGAAAACTGCCAGTGCAGTTTCTGAGCCAAAGCCAGAAATGTATTCAAAAGGAATGGAAAATATAAAGGAAGGACTTATACTTCTCCTCCCTTTATGGATCCACTTCTGACTTTGGCTCAAAAACTGCAGTGGCCGTATTCCAAAAACTGCAAGAAAAAAAACCCAGTGAAAACTTAGCCTTATACTGTTAAGTGCCCTCCTAGCTGTTGGTGGGGTACAGAATAAAAGGCAATTTGGATATAAGCGATAATATACAGGTTTTTTATTTCTGGTTGCATCAATTCATAAATTAGCATCATACCTGATTCATATTGCGCTTTAAAGGGTACTCCAGTGGAAAAATATTTTCTGGTGCCAGAAAGTTACACAGAATTGTAAATTAAAACCTTAGAATACAGACCTCTCTCTCTCTCTCTCTCTCTCTCTCTCTCTCTCTCTTTATATATAATATATATATATATATATATATATATATATATATATATATACATAGACAATTAATAGTGGTACTGTCCACTTGCCAAGGTGAGGTCTCCCACAATTAAATGAAAAAATATGAAAATTAGGGAACCTTTAAAACATATCGATTTATTTTGTCCTTTAAAAATTGTAGAAAAAATGTTTAAATTTATATTAACAATGACCGCCACCAGTGCTACGGACTATACAACTCCACTGTCTATTATAGTCAATACGTTCCATCAATGTCCATAAACAGTCCACACACTATGTTCCGTACATGCTAGATGGTGTAGTTAGGATAGAATATTAGCGCACTGTTCACATTGGTCCTTAGTCTCATAGATAGTGTCCTCGAAGTGCTGTGTTTGACATATTGAGGGTTTACATCCAGATAGATGCTTGTATTTTAAACAATGTCCCGGATTATTGGATGTTGTATCCTGCTCAGTCCGTATTTAATTGTACAACTGTTTCCAGTATGGATGGAAAAGAGATAGTGCTTATATATCTCATAGTATCATGTTCACATGAGTTATATCTTTCCCAGTCCCTGCTGGCAGTTTTGGACAAGTAATTGAACACCTGGGTGTAATTTCTTCCATTGTTGGCTCTTTGAATTATAAATCTCAGTTCAGACCATGGTGCGTTATTATATGCCGTTTTTCATTATGTGCTTATTGGACATACATTATTGTTCAGCATCTTTTGTACCATCAAATAGTGCGTCTACTGTCACAATACAATGTAAGAGACAGATTATTGGACACTTGGGTATAGTTCCTTCCAAAAATTGTACTTTTACATATAAGTCTCTGTTCAGACCATGGTGCGTTATTTTGTGTAATGTTGCGTTATGTGCTTATTTAACATGCACCCTTGTTTAGCATACTTTGTACCATCAAATAGTGTGTCTGTTGTCACAAAACAGTATAGGAATCAGTATAGACTATATTTGCATTGTTAGAGCATATTTTAGATTATCATTTATATAGCAACCTTTTTACTCTGTTATTGCTATGTTGCTTCCATCCACATACCCATGAATTCATTCATATGCTAGAATGATTAGAGATAAAGCGGCACTGATCATGATACTGAACCATATATATTATATTCCCTGAGCAGTGTCGCTGGTACTACTTGGATATTATGGATTCCTAATATAATTGTATATAGCCCTTATATCAGCATTGATAACTGCTGTATCCTGGTATTATTATACTATCAGGTATTATATAGCACTCACTCATGCCTACTTGGCACATACACTCAGAGTTGTCACCGATATGTTTAGTAACTATGTTACATGGTATTCATTTTGGATTAGACACCTCCGTGAGGATTAAACAAGCTCTCAATGTATTAGGGCTGTATTCAGATACCAATGCGTTTTTAGTGTGTAAAATCTATTGAAGTTGATGTCCGACACTGATGTCGGACATCAACTTCAATAGATTCCCCAAACATCAGCCTGGAAATGGTTCCTGAGGATCTGGCTAAGGAAACCGAAATATACAGAGTGATCTAATATCCATCTGAACCAGAACATAAAGAGGATCCACAACACGGCTGGGATCGATATCAGGTATAATGTGCCAAATGTTGGACTTTAAAGAACTATGCAGCATACTATATGGTTATAAAATGGGACTCAGCAATTAATACAGTGTTTTTGACCATATATTATGGAAGACTTACATCCATTCATAAAAACCTTGGAGTTCCCTTTATGTAAGACCTAAATGTGGAGATGCAGCAGGTCCCTGCACCTAATCTCACCGGCCTATAATTAAGCACAACAAGCAAGCACATCAAGTTACAAGTTGAGATCATAAAAATGGAAAACTGTGCAATAATGTCACTCATGAGGATTATATAAACACCTATTGGATTCCATATATGTGCACTATAACTGTCTAATATTCATACAATGTTAGTGACTAGAATATTACATATAACGCACTAAAAACGCATTGGTATCTGAATACAGCCCTAATACATTGAGAGCTTGTTTAATCCTCACGGAGGTGTCTAATCCAAAATGAATACCATGTAACATAGTTACTAAACATATCGGTGACAACTCTGAGTGTATGTGCCAAGTAGGCATGAGTGAGTGCTATATAATACCTGATAGTATAATAATCCCAGGATACAGCAGTTATCAATGCTGATGTAAGGGCTATATACAATTATATTAGGAATCCATAATATCCAAGTAGTACCAGCGACACTGCTCAGTGAATATAATATATATGGTTCAGTATCATGATCAGTGCCGCTTTATCTCTAATCATTCTAGCATATGAATGAATTCATGGGTATGTGGATGGAAGCAACATAGCAATAACAGAGTAAAAAGGTTGCTATATAAATGATAACCTAAAATATGCTCTAACAATGCAAATATAGTCTATACTGATTCCTATACTGTTTTGTGACAACAGACACACTATTTGATGGTACAAAGTATGCTAAACAAGGGTGCATGTTAAATAAGCACATAACGCAACATTACACTTAATAACGCACCATGGTCTGAACAGAGACTTATATGTAAAAGTACCATTTTTGGAAGGAACTATACCCAAGTGTCCAATAATCTGTCTCTTACATTGTATTGTGACAGTAGACGCACTATTTGATGGTACAAAAGATGCTGAACAATGATGTATGTCCAATAAGCACATAATGAAAAACGGCATATAATAACGCACCATGGTCTGAACTGAGATTTATAATTCAAAGAGCCAACAATGGAAGAAATGACACCCAGGTGTTCAATTACTTGTCCAAAACTGCCAGCAGGGACTGGGAAAGATATAACTCATGTGAACATGATACTATGAGATATATAATCACTATATCTCTTTTCCATCCATACTGGAAACAGTTGTACAATTAAATACGGACTGAGCAGGATACAACATCCAATAATACGGGACATTGTTTAAAATACAAGCATCTATCTGGATGTAAACCCTCAATATGTCAAACACAGCACTTCGAGGACACTATCTATGAGACTAAGGACCAATGTGAACAGTGCGCTAATATTCTATCCTAACTACACCATCTAGCATGTACGGAACATAGTGTGTGGACTGTTTATGGACATTGATGGAACGTATTGACTACAATAGACAGTGGAGTTGTATAGTCCGTAGCACTGGTGGCGGTCACTGTTAATATAAATTTAAACATTTTTTCTACAATTTTTAAAGGACGAAATAAATCGATATGTTTTAAAGGTTCCCTAATTTTCATATTTTTTATATATATATATATACATATGATGTACATAAATAATAAATGGCTAGTTGTATATACGGTAATAAAATTAAAATAAAAAGATATTATTTATTGTTATAATTATTACAATAGATAAGTGTCTAAGCAGGACCCTTGCTATAGACGTTACAATATATTAAAAGCAATGTGCAATATATAGGAATTATTAGTATTAAAACTGGGTGTGAAAGTCAATTGTGTGAGTACACATCCAGTTGATGTATCACTGTATCCACACTCCGATACTCTCTGAGTAATAGTTCATAGAGATGATGTAAATAAATAGTTTGTAGAGGTTGTAGTTAATACAAATAGATCATTTGTAGCATAATTCGGTGCTCTTCACCACTCACCACTCCACTGTACAGATTGGAGCTCCGGGATAGATGTTACGGCTCAGTGACGAACTTCGCTTTACGCAGACTTGCACCACTAGGCAGACGGTTCTATGGTGGTATCTGATGTGTGGGGTCATGGTGCCTTTCCGGAGTGGCACAGACTGGCGTCTAGCTGGCAGATGGATGCTGTGGGATGCTGTGAGTGGAGATACAGGCGGGCGGTGTCCTCGTGGATCCAGTAATAGAATGCGTGCGCCTGAACAGTGGTTCCTAGTCAGGGGGATTCCAGCTGTTGCACATGCGGATACAAGACTTTCATAAAGGTGGTTTGTGTTATCGGGGTGTATTGGTCAGCTAAACGTGTTTTGGGAACGCCCCTTCTTCAGTAGCGATATCACTAACTAACAATGTGCTCTCTGCTGACACCTCTGTCCATGTCAGGAACTGTCCAGAGCAGGATAGGTTTGCTATGGGGATTTGCTCCTGCTCTGTACAGTTCCTGACATGGACAGAGGTGTCAGCAAAGAGAACTGTGGTCAGATAGAAAAGAAATTCAAAAAGAAAAGTACTTCCTTTGGAGCATGCAACAGCTGTTAAGTACTGGAAGGGTTAAGATTTTTAAATAGAAGTAATTTACAGATCTGTATAACTTTCTGGCACCAGTTGATTTAAAAAAAATAGTTTTTCACCGGTGTACCCCTTTAAAGGAGTTTTACAGTTTTTCAAAATCAATGGCCTATCAACAGGATAAGCAGATGGGAGAAACCTCCAAAAAGTCAACCATTACTGCAAAATATTATGAATCTGGCTTTTATGATAAAGTGGCCAGAAAGGAGCCTCTTCTCAGTAAAAGACACTCAAGAGATGCCTGGAGTTTGCAAAAAAGCAAACAAGATTTTCTGTGAGAAACAAGATTCTTTAGACTCAGGAAGCCAAAACTGAACTTTTTTTGGCTTTATTTCTAAGCATCATATCTGGAGAAAACCAGGCACTGCTCACCTGCCTAATGCCATCCTTGTGGGGGTGTTCTTCAGTGACTACGACATGGAAACTGGTCAGGGTTGAGGGAGAACTGAATGGATCAACGTACAGAGATATTCTTAAAGGGGTAATTCAATCTCAACTAATTTGCCTTTTTCTCCTGATATTCTTGCTCATTTTCTCCACTTGTTGGCAGTTTGTAGCCTAGGAGCTGTGGTCAGTCTGGAAGGTTCACCTTTCAATAAGACACCTAAGCACACAGCCAAGACAACACAGGAGTGACTTAAAGGGTACTCAGCCCCTAGACATCTTATCCCCTATCCAAAGGATAGGGGATAAGATGTCAGATTGCCGAGGTCCCGCTGCTGGGGACCCCCAGTATCCTGCTATCATTACTGCACAGAGCAGACTCGCTCCGTGTGTAATGACCAGCGATACAGGGGCCGGAGCATCGTTACATCACGGCTCCGCCCCTCGTGATGTCATGGCCTTCCCCCTTGATGCATGTCTATGGGAGGGTGTGTGATGGCCACCACGCTTCCTCCCATAGACTTGTATTGAGGGGCAGGCCATGACATCACAAGGGGCGGAGCCGTGACGTAACAATGCTCTGGGCCCTGTATTGCCCATCATTACACACGGAGTGAGTCTGCTCTGTGCAGTAATGATAGCGGGGTGCCGCAGTGGAGATCCAGAGGGTCCCCAGCAGGAAGACCCCAGCTATCTGACATCTTATCCCCTATCCTTTGGATAGGGCATAAGATGTCTAGGGGCGGAGTACCCCTTTAAGACAACTATGTGAATGTCCTGACTTGAACGCAATAAAATATCCTTGGACAGACGTCAAAATGGCTTTAGTCAATGGTCCCCATGCAACCTGACAGAACTTGAGATGGTATACAGAGAAGAATGGCAGAAAATCCCCAAATTAAGGTGTGCAAACATCATGGCATCATAACCAATAAGACACAAGGCTGTTATCGGTGCCAAAGGGACATCAACTAATGACTAATGAGTAAAAGGTATGAAGGCCTGAGTAAAAGGTATAATTATTTATGTCACTTTAATATTTGAGTTTTTTCTTACCAATAAATTAACAAAGATTTCTAACATTCTGGTTTCACTTTGTCATTATGATGTATTAAGTGCAGAATGATGGGGGGAAACATTTAGTTTTTTCAGCACAAGGCCGCAACAAAACGACATGTAGAAAAAGTGAAAGACTTTCCAAATGCCCTATATATCCTTATAACTCTTAAATGTAGGCATAAAAAGAGCCTGAAATAAACATGTTTGATACAATGGTACAAGCCATGTAATCCATTTTTGGTGAAAATTGTAATGGTATTCTGGCACATTTGGCGTCACAAATATTCCCCATGTACTTAGAGTAGTCAAAAGTAGTTGGAGAAATGTTTT
This sequence comes from Hyla sarda, assembly GCF_029499605.1. Classification (NCBI taxonomy): domain Eukaryota; kingdom Metazoa; phylum Chordata; class Amphibia; order Anura; family Hylidae; genus Hyla; species Hyla sarda. Next base: position 58,324,321 of record NC_079193.1, on the reverse strand, counting down.
TTTTCTAATATGGATCCTAAGAATGTGCAGAAACTAAGAACCATCAACATTATTGACCTAAACAAAAGAATTAGCAGAGGAATATAAAAAGCCTCATAATACTATAAATGAGAAAATGAGAGCAATATATAGAATCATTACTTAACTTTTTTAGTTTTTCCTGGTACCAAATTTCTGGTGCCCACTTCAATGGCCCACCTTCGTCGTAATTTTTTTTTTTTGCGTATTGATTTTTTTATTTTTAACCCCTAAGGACCAAACCCATTTTAACCTTACGGACCAGGCCAATTTTATTTTTGTGTTTTCGTTTTTTCCTCCTTGCCTTCTAAAATCCATATCTCTTTTATATTTCCATCTACAGACCCATATAAGGGCATGTTTTTTGCGTGACCAATTTTACTTTGTAATGAAACCTCTCATTTTACCATAAAATATACGGCGAACCCCCCCCCCCAAAAAAAAAAAATTTTTAGGGAGGAAATTTTTATGAAAACCACAATTTTGCACATTTTGGAGGGTTTTGCTTTCACACTATACACTTTACGATAAAAATGACATGTGTTCTTTATTCTGTTTGTCAATACGATTAAAATGATACCCATGGCTAGATACTTTTATATTTTTGTACCGCTTAAAAAAAATCTAAAACTTTTTGTACAAAATCAGTAATCTAAAATCACCCTATTTTTACCACCTATAACTTTTTCATTTTTCCCTATATGGGGCGGTATGAGGGCTCATTTTTTGCGCCGTCATCTGTACTTTTTTTTTATACCACATTTACATATAAAAAACTTTTAGATAATTTTTTATACTTTATTTTTTTTTAAATAAAATGTGACAAAATAGCAGCATTTTTGGACTTTTTTTTTTTTTTACACAATTCACCGTACGGGATCATTAACATTATATTTTGATAGTTAGGACATTTATGCACGCGGCGATACCAAATATGTTTATAAAAAATAATTTTACGCTTTTTGGGGGTAAACTGGGAAAAACTGACAATTTTCATTTTTATTGGGGAGGGGATTTTTTTTGCTTTTTAACTTTACATTTTTCAACTTTTTTTAAACACTTTTTATGTCCCGTAGGGGACTATCTATAGCAATCCTTTATTGCTAATACTGTTCAGTGCTATGTATAGGACATAGCACTGATCAATATTATCGGTGATCTTCTGCTCTGGTCTGCTCAATCTCAGACCAGAGCAGAAGACCCTGGGAGACGGCCGGAGCCAGGTGAGGGGACCTCCGGCCACCATGCAGGATGATCGGATCACCGCGGCAGCGCTGCGGCAATCCGATCCCATCTAAAGTACTGCACTGCCGCAGATGCCGTGATCTGTATTGATCACGGCATCTGAGGGGTTAATGGCGGACATCCGTGCGATCGTGGATGCCGGCCATTACCGGCAGGTCCCCGGCTGCTGCTAGCAGCCAGAACCTGCTGTGTATGACGCGAGCACCGTTCCGATGCTCGCGGTCATACATAGGACGTAAATGTACGTCCTGGTGTGCGAAGTACCGCCAAACCAGGACGTACATTTTAACCCCTTCAAGGGGTTAAAAGGAAAAACAAAAGTTCAATAAGTAATCATAAATAAGCAATTGAACAATTATATTACATCAAAACCTGTACTAAAGATACACTGCCAGATTATAAAGCAGAGAGCAAAGCAATGAGGGAGCTGGGGTTAGAAGGAGAGGGAAGTTGGGGGGGAAGATGAATGTATGTCTGGAGTCAGTTACAGGATGTAGGATATAAATCTTTTGGGGGTGGTCTCACAAATGGTGTTTTTCTGAAAAACACTGGGTAAAAGCAAATACTGGAAGTCAGTAGGAAAACATATAAAATGTTTTTTGTGTGGCCTTTTTCCTCAATTTCAATGCATATTTGGTTAATTGCAGTTTTTCAAAAGCTTAGAAGCTTTATTGCCCAGTTTTCTGCATTTTTCTTGAATGGACCTCCATAACTTTTTTCTGCTTAAAGAGGACATGTGGTAAACCCCCCAAAAATCAATTTGAATTATCAATTCAGGGAATCAGTCAGATGAGATTAATAATGGGAGTGAATATTAGGTGATTATAGAGTGAGGGGGGGTGTATTAGGCATCAGGGTAAAACATTCACACCCTTTGACTGTATGATTTTGCCCAAACCATAAACCCTCACATCTATGGAGCAAAAGAGTGGATCAAGAAACTGTTAAAGGGGTACTGCGGCCAGAATTAACATATCCCCTATCCACAGAATAGGGGATAAGTAGCTGATCGCATAAGATCCGACCTCTGGAGCTCTAGACGAAATGAATGACATGAATAGAGCGAGTTCTGTCTAGAGGGGTAACAGTACCCCTTTAAAGGACATAGCTTAAAGTGGTACTGTGGAGGAAAAAGAGAGTTAAAATCAACTAATGCCAGAAATGTATTCAGATTTTAAAATCTTAATCATTCTAGTACTTATCAGCTACTGTATACTAAAGATAAAGTTGTGTAGTTCTTTCCAGTCTGATCACAGTGCTCTCTGTTGCCACCTCTGTCCGTGTCAGGAACTGTCTGGAGCTGGAGAGGTTTGCTATGGGAATTTTCTCCTGCTCTGGACAGTTCCTGACACGGACACACGTGGCAACAGAAAGCACTGTGATCAGACTGGAACGAACTACACAACTTCCTCTGGAGCATACAGCAGCTGATATGTACTGGTTTTTAAATAGAAGAAATGTATAAATCTGTATAACTTGCTGGCACCAGCTATTTAATTCCTTTGGAGCACCCCTTTAAGGCTCACAAGCCCTGGTACAAAAGTTTGGCTTGTCCCCGCCCCTGCCTTTCAAAATAATATATATATATATATATATATATATATATATATTATATACATATTGTGTATGTATCGCCCCACTTCAGCCATGTGCTGAAGTGGTGGTGATACATAGACGATGTTTTCATGTTATGTAATGGCACACAACAGGAATTAAAATTGTTTCATTATTACTTAAACAACATGGAGGCTGATATAAATTTCACAATAACCTCTTCTAAAACTAGTGTGAACTTCTTGAATGTGATGGTAGCAAAGGAGGGCGACAGACTTACTACAGACCTATATTACAAGCCAACAGATTGTAATACTTTACTTAGGTTCGAGAGTGGCCATCCTAGAGCCATGGTCAGATCACTACCATTTAGCCAAATGTTGCGGGCCGAACGTATTACTGATAGTGACTTGAAAGCTCGAACAAGCTTTAAATAAAATGACCATTAACTTCAGAGAGAGACAATATCCATCTAAACTGATAGAAGAACACAAAAACCGAATTAGACATCTCAGACTAACAAAAAATAATCCTACTAGTGACATTCAAATAGACGACCAATTGGTAGTACACAAAATAAAGGCAAATGCATTCCGTTTACTACCACATACAGTGAGTCCTCACATGCAGTCTCTACCACCATACGAAAACACTGGCATTTACTACGTGACTGCTATACTCAAGTGGAAGATTTTAAGGATTTTCCCTTGATGTCTTTCCGCAGACCGCCGAATTTGAGGGACAAAATAGTTAAAACTGACATTTCAGAACAGCCTAAACTACAACGTTATGTCACGGACAAAGGTAGAGGTAGCTTTCCATGTCATAATTGCGTAAATTGTGACTATATGGCCAAGGGCCCTAGTTTCATTCATCCACATACTAACCACAAATATGACACAAAATTTTACTTAAATTGCAACTCAGGGAGCGAGATCTAAAATTTATGATTCTAGACCACATTCCGCCTGTGAACGAGGTGGTGATCGTGTCACACTTTTGAAAGAACGGGAACTTAAATGGATCTTTAGATTAGGATCCATGAGACCTGAAGGTCTAAATGCAGAATTTAAGTCTACAGCAAAAATGTGTACTAGGTAGTGTCTTACCTGTAGCCCCTTTTTCAGTTCACATACTCTTGGTATATTGTGTATATCTGTATTGATCCTAATACTTTTTTATGTTTTAATTGCAGATAACAATTTTGTATTTTGCTGCCACCAACAGAGCAACCAGCATGTCACATATATCATGCAAAGTTTTTTCTTCTTTCCCCTTTTTTTCCCCTCCCTCTTATTTATCCCTTTTGTATATGCATGCAGGAGTATTCTAAGTTACGTCTTTAATCAGGTTGTCTAAATTGCTCTACGGGGTGCAGATTATCCCCATCAAGTCTGCAGAAATATGTGGGAGGAAAATGGGTGGCAGGGCTGGTCTTTGATTGGCATCTGCCTGCCCAGCATCCTGCATGTGATGTCCGGCATGGTGACATATCGGGTATGTACATGTGAATTCCCGCATCTACATTTGACTGTTATGAGGAAGAGCCATGCCAGCTCAGTCTGCATACAAGCCCTATATGAAGAGCACGGGACTCCTGACAGTCTGTATAACAATATATCACCTGTGACCAAGATATGGGCAGTTTATCCCTTAAGCAAGATGGCGCAGGTTGTTCTTCCAGCACCCATGCACATGCACTCTTAGCCCCCATTGGCTGAATACCATCCGGGGAAGCTTCCATTGATTGGCGGATGATGCGTGTCTGCGCATTGATTTAGCATCCACGCTCTGGAATGTGACACGTGCAATAAGGTGCTCTATTGGGTAAGTGCAACACTGTGCATAAGAATGTAAATATGAAGTAAAGAATATTCAACACATCGGCACCATTATGTAAACACTTGTGAGAGACACAACCTGAAATCACGTCACTATTATGCCACGCCAGCACTGAATCACGAACATGGATGTTGTATACATGCACACTTTGTGAATATGCATTAATGTATATGTTTATTTGTACACTGTATGTAAATTATTGTATTAAGCAATTATGTAATTGACTGCACATATAAGTCTATAGGTTGCATCTATTCAGTTGAGCTTGAAAACGGCGGCGAGAGGTCGCTGAAACGTCGCTTCTCTGTACACTGGGATAATGCAATAAACCTCCACCTGTTTTTGCACTAGTTTTTTGTGTGCTGCTGGTCTCTTGTTATATATATACAGTAACCCCCCCGACATGCGATGGCCCCGACATATGATCAAATCGACATACGATGGCCTCTCAGAGGCCATCGCATGTCGATGTCAGCATCGACATACGATGCTTTTATATGTCGGGGCCATCGCATTAACTGCTATCCGACAGCGCAAAATGCTTAAGCTGCTGTCGGATAGCAGTTTAAGCATCCCGGACAGGTTCACTTACCTATTCCTGCTGCTCCAGGTCCACTTTGCGATCCTCCAGCGTTTTCTGCATCTTCTCCGGGGTCCGGGCCTCGCTTTCTGGCATCGTTATTACGTCGTGCGCACGCCGTCCCGGCACCGCAACCTAATAACGTCACCAGAAAGCGAGGCCCCGACACCGGAGAAGATGCGGAAAAAGCCGGAGGATCCCGAAGAACACACCGGAGCAGCGGGACAGCATCGGGAGCCCCTGGGAGACCATCGGGAGCGGTGAGGACGCGGTCTGGAGCGGCGGGGACAGGTGAGTATAACTTTCTATACTTTACATTGCACGAATCCCTCAACATATGATGGATTCGACAAACGATGGGTTGTTTGGAACGAATTACCATCGTATGTTGAGGGACCACTGTATGTATATATATATATATATATATATATATATATAATTAGCAGGGTTGTTGTTTTTTTTTTTTCTTTCAAAATATAAAACTTCTTGTCACCAAAAGCATTCAGACCCGTTCTGGAGCCCATGAAGAGAGTGTTCCCAGTCACAGTTGATTCCTCTCCTTTGCTACTAAGTGGCAAGAATGTATGCAGAGGAAATACATTGTTAGAAAACAAGGTGTGGAGGGGAAAGAAAAAACATTGCATTTTGTTCTCTGTGGCAAAAATTTGTGCTATAATGGAGGGGTTCATCTTGATCTTTGTTATGGGGCCCCTTTTCCTCTATATATGCCAATGCTTGTCACATATTTTTAACTGCTAAGCAGGTGCCTAACCCCTCTTATAGCAGCTCTAACGGTGGTAGACCTCTCACTCCATAACCAACCTATGTGGTAGACCACTGTATCCAAAGCTTTACTATGTACCAGACCACACCTTCTTCAGGCCTTCTAAATGGCCCTTGATACTCCACCAATATTAGAGATCTTATCCCCGGCAAGCCCGTCATTTTGCTGTCTGAAAAAGCCATACATATTGGTCTGTATTGTGGCAATCAGCTGCAAGTCACTATATACTTGCAAATGCCGTACCATTTGTAGTGGCAGTGCCAGGTATTGCAACCTTATCCTGTCCATTTGAATTGTACAACGCTTCAATATCTTGTGCTGTTTGCAAGTATGAACTGTTCGCAGCTGATGTAAACATTGGAGAGGTTTTAAAGTTCCCCACAGCCTCTTCAAGCAGCTTATTGGTGGGCTGCTGAGAGTCGGACCCCTGCCGATCTAATATCCTTAGGATAGGCTATCAATTTCTGAAGGCTGAATAACCCATTAATGAAATTAACTGTTTGTATATAAAAACTGCATAAATCTTTCTGGCATTAAGGCATTACACAGAAGTCTTGGGGTGGCATCACATGGGCAGACCCGTGCACGATTACGTCACCAATCTAGAAGGCGCTCATTTAAGAAGCATTTTACATGGCTCAATTATGTGGGCAGGACCACATGATCACTGGATAATTTATGCACCTTCTACCATCATTGTTGGCTGCACATCTATTACATAAGGGGATGAGTACTTGACCAACAATTATTTTTTTTACCAGCTTAAAAGATGTTTAATAGGGCCCATAATGAATAAATCACTTATTTATGATTCCATTGTGTATCACCTTGTTCAGACTAGCATTATGGCTTCCCTTCGTATTATATCTCTTGAGCCATGATGGATTGTTGTTGTTTTTTTTTATCTCTCTGAATCCTGATCAAATCTATTGACCTATTATAGGGTCTCGAGATAAAATAAATAAATAAATATATCATACCGAAATTTGGCTTCAAAATGTCCAGGCTGATCTTCTCAGCATTAACAGTATCATCAGCAAAAATGGCGATAACATTTATACTTTCCCTAGTAGCTGAAAGCTTTGACATATTGCAGAAAATTCAGTTTGAAGCTTTCCATAGCCAGAATAATTTATGTATGCGCGGCCACATTACCTGAATAAATTCAACCTTTAAAAAACTTGGCGGCTCATAACAAAAATCACCCTGAGCAGAATGGTGCCCTGCTATAAATTGTAATTGGAATAAACCTGTCATACATGTGACCACAGATGTATGTTACTTTTTATACACAACTAAAGGTCAATTTAGCCCTGGAGCTGTTTGCGGCATACACTTCAATCTACTTCCAATGGTATTCTGTATACAACCGAAGCACCAGAATCATCACCGCACAATGGCTTGAAATATCATGGGGTATTTAAGCTACAGGACCGCTGTGCATTATACCCGCAAGGGTGGGGGATGGATGGTTTGTCTATTTTCTACTCCTGGTAATAAAAGATGTCAGCCTGTGTCAGTCCTGCTTTTGATGTGTAGCACAAAGCCCGGCCCGGCACAAGGTGTGGGAGATTGATTTATTAGTAGTGAACGTGTGATGCAGAAGAAAGGGTAATGGAAACTGAAGTATAAAAGACATGATTCAACAAATGACTAAATAGAGGTTCATTACCCGTCCAGCAGATAGACACATACACATCTCACCACCTCATCTCCGCACATGTTCACTTTTTTAATGCTCAAAAATACCCACACAAGTAAAGAAGACGTATGAATGTATTATATTATTTACATAACCGCATATTCCATTATAAGGGGAACCATGGAAACAAATGACCTACAAACACAGATCTTCCGTCTCTTCCCACATTTAGCACATAATTATTATGATCATTTGCCGTACACGGGGCTGACATTTTATGCCGAGTTATTTGATGAGGATTGCGGGTTGTTATTATACAAATCACAAAGAGGTTACTGTGTTCTAAATTCTGGGGAAAAAACATAAGCAACAAGTGTATCTCTAGTTGTTGAAATAGCATTCTCCGCATACTCTACCGTTAGATTTTGGGTAGTTGAGATGAGTAACCACTTAAAAATTCTGTAACAATGCCTCTTCTACTTTGTAAAGACGGTTTCTTTTTTATTTCCGGATACAGTGTTACTCTTGTCTACGTTTGGCATGGCGGTTTATTTCCGTTTAGTGATGCTAAACTGTAATACCAGATATAGCCCAAGGACAAGAGTGGAACCATTTTGGTTAAAAATATATCTTTTTTATGCTTGGAAACCCATTAAAAGCATGCCTCTAAAGTCCCGGCACAAGGATTTTGATTTAAAATTCTTGGCAACTTATGATCCTGAGACTAGCATGCTCTGGAGTCCCATTAAAGTCTATGGGGCTTCCATCAAATCCTTCTCCAGAGAGCACTTGTGCCAGGATAGTCAGTGGAGGAACCCTTTAAAGAATCCTTACGGCGAAACATTTTGGGATATATAATGCTAACTGTCCACCAGTATTTCTGCAGTGCAATTTGTTTCATCCCAGTTCAGCTGCATTCATACATATGAGCCTTTTCATTAGTTCCCATTTCTCTCTAAAAACTGCAAAATCTACAGTTTATTTTGTGAGATGCAGCTTAGCAATGCTCTCCACTACATCCTTTTTTAAATGGGTACTCCGCCCCTAGACATCTTATTCCCTATCCACCCCGCATCGGCAGTCATCCGGCACAGAGTGAAATTCGTGCCCTGTACCAGATGTCTGGGGTGCCGCAGCCAAGATCGCGGGGGTCCCCAACTTTCTTCCAGTACTAATCAACTGCTGTATGCTCCAGATGAAGTTGTATAGTTTTTTCTGTCCATGTCAGGAAATGTCCAGAGCAGGAGAGGTTCGCTATGGGGATTTGCTGTTACTATGGACAGTTCCTTACACAGACAAAGGTGTCAGCAGAGAGCACTGTGGTCAGACTGAAAAGAACTATACAACTTCCTCTGGAGCATTCAGCAACTGATAAGTCCTGGAAGGATCACGATTTTTTAATAGTCTTCATTTACATATCTGTTTAATTTTACAATCTTTTAACACTACTGGGTGAGCAAAATTGATCGAATATATCATTTAACCTACTATATTTAACATATTACACTAGGGGGCACCCCTATCTTCTCTTTTTTCCTCTGTATATCCCAAGTCACTATTTTAGCAGTATTAGTAGTAAAAACCTAACTACCTATGCTACACTATCTCAGATAGGGCAACATGATCGTATCAATAGGTTCCCTTATATAAAATGTGTTATGCTAAAAATATTGAAATAGCATATTGCCATTATCCTAAGTGATAACCTGCACTATATTTCAGAGCTGCATTCACAATTCTGCTGGTTGTTATTGGAAACAGTCTAGACGAGTTCCTGTAATATAGTTTCAAGATAAGTATTTACTGCACAGTGCCTGGTGTAAGCAGGACACTTACTATAAATATAAAGCATGAGAGCAAGACCTGGACAGACATTGAGACAGTATTCTAGCAGATTTCAGCTCCGAAGCATTTAGAAATGTGTATGCAGCTGTGATTTGTGTTACAGTCTGTAACTCGGGATCATTTACAAATATCTTTTATATAGATTAAAGGAGTACTCTAGTGCAGACTATTCCTCCTCCGTTGTGCCCGGGCTGAAAGATTAATGAAAATAAACTTTCACTCACCTCCCTGCATTCCCCCAGAGCACTGATACAGCTGTTCGGTCCTCCGGTCCTGTCTTCTTCCTGTGCACGGATCCTCACACGGTGCTCAGCCTATGACCGGCCGAGGCGAGACATCGCTGCGGCTGGTGATAGGCTGAGCATCATGTGACGATCCGTGCACAAGAAGAAGGCAGAAGACGGGACTGGCGGACCGCAATAGCTGTATCGGCGCTCTGGGGGAATGAAGGAAGGTGAGTGAAAGTTTATTTTCATTAATCTTTCAGCCCGGGCACAACGGAGGAGGAATAGTCTGCACTAGAGTACTCCTTTAATTATATTTGTAAACTGTAAGGTGGTGTTTAAAGGGGTACTCTGGTGGAAAAATATTTTTTGGTGCCAGAAAGTTAAACAGATTTGTAAATTACTTCTACTTAAAAATCTTAATTCTTCCAGTACTTATCAGCTGCTGTATACTACAGAGGAAGTTCTTTTGTGTAGTTCTTTTCTGTCTGACCACAGTGCTCTCTGCTGACACCTCAGTCCATGTCGGGAACTGTCCAGAGCAGGAGAAAATCCCCATAGCAAATCTATCCCCCACCGGAGTACCGCTTTGAGGTTACCTACATTTTAAGATATTCCATAGATCTACCATGTTCACGTACCTGAAGAATTTTCTATACACTACTTTCTTTTTTTAAAGAGACTGTTATGATGAATTAGCGTTAGATTGCCATAGCCATTTCCCTGTTACGAGGATTATTCACTCCTGATATCTTTTGAGCCCTTGACATATAGTATAAAGGTTTGCTAACTCCCTCGATGAATGATTCTTGAGGTTAGAGTACTGAGACAGTGAAAGTGAAGAATATTTAAATGTTATTTTAATACTTTACATTCATACAACCTAATTCAAAACCATAACGTGTTTCTAATAGAAGACAATGTAACCTTTACATTTCAAAAGTTTGAGTAGTAAGTGATGATGTACTTCTTTGGAAAACCTAACCCGCCATTACTGGGCCTTCAGGAGAATTATCATTCATTCATTAAACGTTCGTTCAAACCAACTCAACTTAAATTCCTTTAAGGTTTTATTACACTAAAATGTTTATTTCATCATTCTTTATCCAAAGATTTTATCATTGGGTAAAGGAGACTATAGCAACTCAAGTGTTTATTCTAGAAGCTCAGAATGGAGAATGTGATCATTTGTATGGTAAAACAATTTTCACAATAGTCTATTGATCCAGCTTCCTCAATCCAAGCGTCAGTAAACTAATGAATAGTTGTAAAGGGGTCAGCCATGTTTAGGGTAGGGTTTTGCTGTGTATTTGCTGTTGCATATTTTTCTACTCTTGAAGTCAATGGGTAGCATAATACATAGCTGATTTTGCTATTCATTGACTTCAATGGGTAGGAAGATATGCAGCAGGAAATACACAGCAAAATACGGCACGTGTGACCCTACCCTTAAAAACTAAAAATGTAAAAGACCCCAAATTAATTTAAAATACCAAACTGTTCCTTACCTCTGGGATCCCGCAATGACCCCCTAGTCCCATTCCATGTGGCACCTCAGTCTTTAGGAGTGGACGTCACATGATCGCCAAAGCCTGTTGTCAGTGGCCTTGGCAATCACCTTCGGTACTCCTGACATCATGGCTCCTATCACTGAGGTGATGCCAGCAGTATGGAGCATGACTGCAGAGGCCAATAATTAGCAGTAGTGGTCAGGTAAGACCACTGGAGTGCCCTCCGGAGGGTGAACAGGGTCTTAAATTGGGATCAGAGAGGTAAGTAACAGTTTGTTATTTTAATGCATTTGGAGGCTAACACTTTTTTTTATTTCACCATAAAACCCCTTTAAAGGGTAGTACAGTGGTTAAAAACGTATCCCCCATCCTAAGAATAGGGGATAAGTTTCAGATCGTGAGGGGTCTGACCGCTGGGGCCCCCAGCGATCTCTCTGTCCGGGGCCCCGGCTCCCTGGACAGATAGCACAAAAGATGCAGTACAGTATATATATATATATATATATATATATATATATATAGATAGATATATATAGATATATATTTTTTTATTCCTTTATTTTTAACCAAGATGCTCAGCTCTCTAAGGAGTCAGTGCTAATCTCTGACCCAAAATGCTGCCCAACAAACATGGAGGTTACGGTATATACTCGAGTATAAGCCGAGTTTTTCAGCATGATTTTTCGTGCTGAAAACACCCCCCTCGGCTTATACTCGAGTGAACTCTCCGCCCTCAGCGGTCTTCAACCTGCGGACCTCCAGATGTTTCAAAACTACAACTCCCAGCAAACCCGGGCAGCCATCGGCTGTCCGGGCTTGCTAGGAGTTGTAGTTTTGAAACCTCTGGAGGTCCGCAGGTGACCACTGCGGCCTTCGACATCATCCAGACCCCCCACCCTCTTTAGTTTTGTACACACCTAACGGGACGTTAGGATGCGCTGGTCCGGTGCTGCAGGACTGTCCGGTGGGGAGGTCGTCCGGTGGGATAGTCGTTCCAGGCTGTCCATCTGATGAAGGGGGGGGTGTGGAATGATGACAGGGGGATGATGAAGGGGGGTTGTGGGATGATGACAAGGGGATGATGAAGGGGGTGTGGGATGATGACAAGGGGATGATGAAGAGGGTGTGTGGGATGATGACAAGGGGATGATGAAGGGGGTGGTGTGGGATGATGACAGGGGGATGATGAAGGGGGGTGTGGGATGATGACAAGGAGATGATGAAGGGGGGGGTGGGATGATGACAGGAGGATGATGAAGGGGGGGTGTGGGATGATGACAAGGGGATGATGAAGGGGGGTGTGTGGAATGATGACAGGGGGATGATGAAGGGGGGGTTGTGGGATGATGACAAGGGGATGATGAAGGGGGGGGTGTGGGATGATGACAAGGGGATGATGAAGAGGGGGGGTGGGATGATGACAAGGGGATGATGAAGGGGGGTGTGTGGGATGATGACAGGGGGATGATGAAGGGGGGGTGTGGGATGACGACAAGGGGATGATAAAGGGGGGTGTGGGATGATGACAGGGGGATGATGAAGGGGGGGTGTGGGATGATGACAAGGGATGATGAAGGGGGTGGGATGATGACAGGCGGTGATGATGAAGGGGGGGTGTGGGATGATGACAGGCGGTGATGATGAAGGGGGGGATGATGACAGGGTGATGATGATGAGGGTGTTAATGACGGGGGTCTGGATGATGACGGGGGTCTGGATGATGACAGGGGGGATGATGTATTTCCCACCCTAGGCTTATACTTGAGTCAATAACTTTTCCTGGGATTTAGGAGTGAAATTAGGGGCCTCAGCTTATATTTGGGTCGGTTTATACTCGAGTATACATGGTAAGTAACACAGAGTTCAGCATTTTCCTGTCTAGGGGTAGAGTAGACAGAGCCACAGTATGTGCAGCGATGTGCAGATGGATGCTTGTAAAGCTGATTGTGATGTCATCACTGCTGACCCCTGAAAAAATAAACCAGAGAAAGGAAGCTATGTTCACACACTGGAATTACCGTGCAGAATTCCGCAAGGACATTCCGCAGCAGCAGAGTCCTAATGGGATATTGCTGCACTGTGCACACGGTGGATATCCCAATTCCGGCATCCGCATAAATATAGACATGTCTATTCTTTCAGCAGAGTCTGTACGTTAATACATTGCCCGAGCGGTCCTAGCGCTGGCAAGTTCTGCTGGTGCTCCACTGTCAGTAGAATGTACGCGTGGACACTCCACGGTCTAAACATAGCCTGACAAAATTGATCTTGATCGTAGTCAGCTAAAAGTCTGGTTGTAAAAATGATCGGAGTTATTTTCCTATGTGGTGTGAAATGGGCCTTGCCTGTCGGAATCCATCAAGCAAAGTCTATCACTTTCACAAAGTCTTATCTCCCAACAAATTCTAGTGTTGTGGTCAGAGAATTACAGTAATTCTTAGGGCTCGTTCAAACTTGCAGAAGATCTCCCGCTGTGAGTTTGAAAAGGGGCGAAGTCTCGGTGCGCTACCTGCAGCAGAACTTTGGCAGCGGAATCTGCACTGTTGAAAATCTGCCACAGACACTATTGTCTTTAATGGGGTCTGCAGCGGATTTTAAACCGCGGAGATTCCGCTGGCGGAATTCTGCGGTGGGTAGCGCAGCGAGACCCCGCCCCTTTTCAAACTCGCAGTGGGAGATCTTCTGCGAGTTTGAAAAGAAATCTGCACATGTGAACGAGCCCATAAAGAGGCCTTAACAGAGAACAGGGACAGGAAGTACATTGGCTCAGTAGTTAGCACTGTTATCTTGATCTGCTAGGAGTTTGTATGTTCTCCCATGTCTGCAAGGGTTTTCCTCTAAGTTAATTTAGTTTCCTACCCCCACTCCAAAAAATACTGGTGAATTTGGAATACGGATTGTGAGTCCCAATGGATACTTTGTACAGTACTGCAGAATATATTGGCCAAATATAAATATAAAATATTATTATTGTAATTATTATTAATAACACATAAAACTAGAAGCAGTTATGGAAGATAGGGAGAACTAAGGGTTTTGTTAGGTTAGGAAAGGGGAATGTTTGCTCCAGACATTTGGTTTTTAAATCTAATAAGCAGAATTCCTCATTCTCACTGTTACCAGTTTATGGGTTATATATTGTACGAAACAAAGAAAAGAGGATTGTCAGCAGATCCAAACAATAATGAAATAAATGAACCGCTGCACGCTGTAGCGGCCGAATGCAAAAGCATACAAATATTACAGCAGCACTCATCCAGCGCCAAGATGTACTGTACGGTAATAAATATATGGTTTGTTACTGCATTTCTACTATATTTACTGTACATATGAAGTTAAGGTTCTTTCCACGCATTTTGATCAAATTGAAAGTACCCATCCACTTTTTACATACATGATAAACGTTAGGCTCATCATAGAGCTATCTTTTTATTTAAAAAAAAAACATTTTTATTTAAAAAAAAATGTTTAAAGGGGTTATCCAGGAAAGAGCTTTTATATATATATATATATATATATATATATATATATATATATATATATATATATTTATATATACATATATCTCAACTGGCTCCACAAAGTTAAACAGATTTGTAAATTACTTCTATTAAAAATCTTAATCCTTTCAGTACTTATGAGCTGTTGAAGTTTAGATGTTCTTTTCTGTCTAAGTGCTCTCTGCTGACACCTGTCTCGAGAACTGTCCAGAGTATAAGCAAATCCCCATAGCAAACCTCTTCTACTCTGTGCAGTTCCAGAGACAAGCAGAGATGTCAGCAGAGAGCACTGTTGCCAGACAGAAAAGAACAATTCAACTTAAGCAGCTGATAATTATTGGAAGGATTAAGCTTTTTTAATAGAACTAATTTACAAATCTGTTTAACTTTCTGGAGCCAGTTGATATATATATATAAAAAAAGGTTTTTTCCTGGATAACCCCTTTAAATATTAAGAAAATATAATTTTTGTTTCCTTGGACTGATGATATTATCTATGGATTATGTAATTCAGTGTTTCCCAACAAGGGTGCCTTCAGCTGTTTCAAAACTACAACTCCCAGCATGCCCGGACAGCCAAAGGCTGTCCGGGCATACTGGGATTTGTAGTTTTGCAGCATATGGAGACACCCTGTTTGGGAAACAAAGTTGTAATCATTTACATGTCAGCAGTGCAGGGTCATAATCCTATAACACATAAAAGTAGTACAAACAAAAAAGGCATAATAAAAAAAATGTTTGAGTATAATTGAAGCCACAAGTGCATCATGGGAGTTGGTGGTCAATTTGATGTTGCCATAGGCATTGGCTCCTCAGTGTATACCTCTCAGTTGTAGCTGAAAAATAAACTAATTAGCAGAGCTTTTCCTGTATATCTATTAATATTTGACCCATTAAGACTCTACTATACATATATTAACGTAGCGTCTTACTTGCAGAACCAGGACATGTTGTCCCACCCTGTATTTAGGACAAAAAGCAACAGTCCTCCTTGCTAGAAATCATCCATCATCTGTGAGGGAACATGAATATGTAATGTTCAAATGACATTGTGAAACGTAAAACTTAAAATGCTAATGTAGGTATTTGGGTCCATAAAAAGCTGTATACCATTGTAAAGTGTGCCTGCAACCAGAGGAATCATTTGTCTTCGGAGCCTAAGCATACCACGCAACCGTCCCGATGCGAAGGGACATTCACCTTTTTTGAGTCATGCCCGCTGTCCCGTTTAGTCCGCCTCATGTCTTGATTTAAAGGGCTATTCCAGGTTTTATTAACTGTCCACTATTGTTATGTTATAAGAGCTTTACTTGCCTAACATGTGTGGGGTGGATCGACCTCTTTTTTATGATTTTATGGTTACCCCCCGCCCCAGGTTCAGCATTCCTCCGGTGTCTGGATGACTGTTGTCTCGAGTCTTCCCCAGGATCCTGTTCGGCTTGAGAAAACAGCTGATCACATGGGACTTGGCTTCTTCTTGTCTTCCCTGAGAAGCCAACACTCTGATGGCATATGCAGTGCTGCCATACATGGAACTGCACCGATGTTCCATGTGTCCCCCGCTGTCTGCAGACTGCTGAGATCACGTGACAGCGGGGGACACATTGAACGTCGGAGCTGCTGCACGTACAGCTGGCCCCACACCGGTCATTAGGGTGCTGACTTCTCAGGGAAGACAAGAAGAAGCTAAGCCCCCTGTGATAAGCTGTTGTCTCGAGCCAAAAAGGATCCTGGGAAAGGATTGAGACAACAGACATCCACAGATGGAAGGAATACTGAACCTGGGGCAACATGGAATCACAAAAAGGCATTGATCCTCCCCACACATGTAAGGCAAGTAATGTCAGGGGTTTTATACCCAAGATGCACCTAAATGGGCACTGTCATTAAGATTTCTAATTTACTCCCTGTAAAAAAAAAAAAAAAATATATATATATATATATATATATATATATATATATATATATTTATGTCACTTTCATGGCTTTCTAAATCTGGCCACTAGAGGTCTCCCTTCTGATCCAGACCGCATTCTGTTTGCTCAAAACCAAAGACTTTGGTCTCCTGCTGGACTGGCAGTAGACCAAACTCAGGAAGTGAAGTCTGGCAATAGGCAGTTAATAGCACTCACTCTCTGCCTGTGTATAAAACAGGGATGAAACAGGGAGAGTGAGTGCTATTCACTGCCTATGGAGAGACTACACTTGAGTTTGGTGTCCTGCCAGTCCAGCAGAAGACAAAAGCCTGTGCTTTTGAGCAGATGGAATGTGGTCTGGATCAGAAGGGAGATCCCCTAGTGGCCAGATTTATAAGGCCATAAAAGTGAGATCATTTTTTTTTTTTTAGCAGGGAGTAAATAAGAAATCCTATTTATTTAGCCTGCTGTATCATATGAAAAAAAATATTTTAATGACAGTGCCCATTTAAGACATAACTTGGCATCCCAGTCATGATAGTGAAAAGTTAGTAAAACCTGGGTAATACCTTTACACTTCCCTCCTAGCTCATATTATTGTACACTTTACACAGTCTTCCCCCCCCCCCCGCCATATTCAATACCCTCATCGTCCTCATCACGCCCCTCTTTGTTTTTCTTTTGATAACAAAAAACATCACCGGATGTAACTGCACTGTAATCACTTATTTATTGTGGTAATGATGGCGGTTGCTTTCAGTCTGTCACCTGTGTATAGGAGATCCTCCCAACATTAGGAGACAGACTGACAACATTATCAACCTCATAGGGTTTTGTTTTTGCACAGTAGAAATATAAGTTAAACTTGATGGACTCTGGTCTTTTTTAAACCGTATTAACTATGTATCAGTTAATATGGATTAAAGGAAAAGAGATACAGAACAACACGTAAAGTGCATGTATATTAATGCCGGAAGCCTCACTAACAAGATTAAGGAATTATAATTGATAATGCTGGAAGAGAATAATATGACATAGTGGGGATAAGTGAGACATGGCTGGATGCTATGGCTGGTTGGTTAATATGCAGTGTTACAGTCTCCTCAGAAATGATCATACAAATAAGAAAGGGGGAGGGGGGTCGCTTCTATGTAAAAAACAGAGCGATAATATCTATAGGGGAGATGAATATGTTGAATTCCTATGTGTGGTAAAAACAGAGGATGGAGAAAGAATATTAAAATAATAATAATATGATACTGATAGGGGTTTGTTATAAGTTTCCAAGCATAATGGAAGCAGCAGAAAACCTATTAAGATTAGGGTCACACATTACACATTTTGTTGCGTATTTGCTGTTGCATATTTTCCTACCCAGTGAAGTCAATGGGTAGAAAAATCAGCTGTGTATTTTACTACCCACTGACTTCAACAGTAGGAAAATACCTAGCAGCACATTAGCAGCAAAATACAGCACGTATGACCCTACCCTTAAAGGGTATTCCAATTTTTTTTTCTTTAGTCTTTGAGACCATGTTGCTTCTATTACCTCTGTGTGCCGCTTTGTCTTATTTTAATGCACAGGACACACATCCAAAAATGCTGCAGTTATATCCTACTGTTGTCTCCGATCTTTCCCAGCATTCCATGTGGCCAGAGACAATATGTGATAAATAGATATCAAGTGGATACAATCCGTAAAAAAGGACTGTGCCAGGCTCTTCTCCTCCAGAAATGACTCTTCCTCAGGCATAGTGTTTAATTCACTATGCTTGAGGAAGAGTCCTGCCCGGGCTCGAAACTTGTTGTTGCCTCCAATAAACTTGACTGCTCTTGCTTACACAAGTGTGGTCTCGTTGTCATTTCTGGAGGAGAAGCGCCTGGCACAGTCCTGTTTTTACGGATTTTATCCACTTGATATCTGCTCTCCACTGGAGTGACCTCCAGCCACTCCAGAAGGACGCCGCGACTAGCTGACCTCCTACTCTTCTGCAATTCTACATGCACACCACGGTGTTGTGCCCGCAGCACAACTACCCCGGTAAGCAGACTGCGCACTTTTTTGGGGCACCTGTTAACCAAAGATCTCTACACTAGGAGCGCACCTTTGTTTTCTTTTTCTATTTACAATATGTCATAAATGACATGGTCTCCAGGGACGTGGCTATACTGCAGAGGGTGGGAAGAAAGAATTGCTTCAGTAAATCCTTTTCACCCTGCGATCCACCCACCCACTGCAGCATAGTTATGCTCTATATATAGTAGAATTTCCCAATAGCGGACATTTCCCAATCACGGTGAATAAAAAAGTGTCCACTATTGGGAGACGTCCCGTATTGGGAAAAAGGCTTAAACATCTTTCTAAATGATGGAATACTGTTCTGTACTCACTCCAGAGTGTATTTACCTACAAAACACAATAAAAAAACTAAATATCAATAAATAATTTTGCACTGTAATAAGGCCTATCATATTTATTGTAATAGTACTGCATTTCACCTGGGAAGAGGTTACCAGGTTACATCAGTTCTGTGCCCAATAAAGTATTGTGTTAGGAAATGTCATCAATTCCCTCTGCCAGAGTCTGGAGTTAACAGTTGCAGCTGAGCCCTGGTGCCTAGGGGGCCCATTGGCCCCTCTGCCACCTAAGAATATGTCAGCATTAAAAATGGTCCAGCTGCAGATTTTGCATTGGGGCCCAAGCGCCTCAAGTTATGCCTTTATCATCGGCTGCACCTTTGGAGACACCTATTGTCTCAAAGTATGGGTCCACTACCTTCTGGTCCAGTCTGTTCTAGGATGCCCCCACCCCGCAACCCAGAATTTAAAAGTGTGCAAGCCTGAGAATAAAATCTGAACTGAAGCTGAAGATGTTGTGCAAATTGGTAACTTATATTTCCATGTATTTTTTTTCATCTTCTGTTTTTTTTGGGAGAAACTTTCTTTAGGTAAAGTCTTAATGTAAGGACACTTGGCATAGGGTTATCTAATAAATGATAAAATGTTTCCACTCCACAAGAACACAACTGCTACTTGGCACAGAACACCCTTGTGGAGCAATTAAATGGGTTTAATAAGTATGTGTCAACATTTAGTCATAGCTATATATATCTAAACTTTTGGTATACAGAATTCCCATAAAGTCCTCTGAATTTCCCATCAGTGACCTTGCCTGAAGGTCATGCAATGTATGCCTCACAACGCCATCACTGCTATAAAGATGTCCTTGAGGATGACATGCAATTTACAATGTTATAGACAATTTTAAAACTATACATCGCAACCCAAACTGTCCTATCCTTTACCCATTATTTTCCATGGAAGACATAAACTTTGGCATCTCATTCACACTGTTCTGTGGAATATTGACATTGAGAAGAAGTGAGAGGTACACAACAGCAAATCACACTCTTTAATAGCAGGAAAGAAAACCATTCAGACAGAGATCTTTGAGGCTTTAAATACTTGTCACAAAAGCAATCTTTTCATCAATAATACACATTACAATTTTTTTATCCTTTCCCCAGATACAGCATACGTCCAATAATAGCACGCAATGCAGGAAGAATATGTGGCTAACTCGACACAAAATTGCTTAGTTTCCAAAAGTGAACCAATTTCTTTACAGATGTAATGATACAGAAGATGCTAGAGATTTCTAGGCTAGGTTTAAACCACCAAAAAAAGAAAGAAAAAAAATTAGGCAGTATAAAGATATAAGCTTGAACAAAATCATCATACACCACAGCTGGCTTCACATGACGTTTTCTGCATTTTTGGTTGCGGAATACCCTTAAAACAGGATGTAACAGGATAAAAAATGAGGCAGGTTCCTTTTTTTCTGTGTAGTTTAAAAACAGGATCCAGATGCAAATTGCAATGTTTGCTAATGGACTTGATCTAAATAAAGTAAAATTTTAAAGCAGCCAAAAAATTAGAATCGACTAATATGGAAAATCTACAACATTATAAATAGCTAAACAATTGGGGATTATGTAGATTTTTGTAATCCAACAAATTTTTGGTTAAAAAGGAAAAAAGATCCCTGCACCCGGTGTATATTGCCAGAGGTCGCAGAATTTGTGCACAAACACACGCCTTGTGCAAAAATGTTGACATTTGTGAAGCGCTTGCCAAGAGAGCGAAGCATGGCGCAGAGTGGACGTGAAGACATACAAAGGGGGCTTGGCGGCATAGATGCGCTAAATATTTTTGTCTGCAAACAGGCTTAAATTGTCGCTGGCATAGTTTTTCGTGGGGAACACTGACAGCTTCAGATGTGATGGGATTAATGTAGAGGCGTGTGCATGTACGTAAATTCAGTGTCCTCATGTATAAATCCCCTATTGTATATGTTTATCTCTTCATATACATCAGAGACATGCTAATGGATCCTGATTTGGGTGCTATGCAATGGAAACTAGAGATGAGCAAATCTCCCGAAATTCGTTTTGGGTCTGATCTAGCAAATTTGAATATCATAATTTTGTTTTCGGATCCTTATTCAGATTCAGAAGTGCCCCAATTAAAGGGTTACTCCGCTACCCAGCATCCGGAACATTGAGTTCCGAACGCTGTGTGCGGGCTTCCGTATTCATGCCCGCCCCCTCATGATGCCACGCCCCGTCATGTGACATCACGTCCCGCCACTTCAATTAAAGCCTATGGGAATGGGGCGTGATGGCCCCCCTCAGACTTTCATTGAGGGGGCAGGCCGTGACATCACATGACAGGGCTTGACATCACGAGAGGGCGGGCGTGAACTCTCAATGTTCCGGGCACTGGGGGGCGGAGTAACCCTTTAAATAGTTTGTACAAGAGCAGTGGCACATGTAAAAGGCAGGAGTTCTTGCTGTGGTAGAGGGCCCAAGCCCAGCAAATGTATCATGAATGGAAGCTGTGATGCATACAGCTTGTGCACCACTTGGCAACTCAGTGTACAGGAGCAGAGACTAGAAGCCTCTTGGACCCATCGGCAGCTGGGGGTTGGAACATTAAAACTCTGTTTTCTAGGTCATGCAAAGTGCATGATCGAGAACAAAGGTATGTGCATTGTCCTCTTTCCAGTGGCTTTAAAAAATAAAAAAAGGAATGCAAAATAAAATGCACCAACATTAGAAATACTTTCTACAGTCTTGTTAGATGACTATTTTGGCAACTATTGTCTTTTCCTCCTGTCAATCTTACAGAGTGTGCTCTTCTATCCTTACATTCAGCTTATGTGAGAGGATTTCAGGACATCATGAGATATTGCTTAGATAGGAGAATGGTTAGTCATTGCCTTTGGCTAGGTACAACAAAATAAAGAACCTTTGAGTTTACACATCCTTTAACTGTGCAGTTGTCACCAACCTACCATGAAGGTCATTTCAAGGACTGTATCAGAATTCATGAGAGTGCAGTCTAGTGGTTCAGAAGTAAGTACACACAGACTAATTGATAGGATGCCACATCGCCCTGCAACATTGCATCTCATCACAGCCCTTCACCAAGGTGATGAACAGCTGAATGAACAGTACCGATAGGACAATCCAAAGCAATGTCAGACAGAACATAAAGGGCTCAATGTCTAGTATAGTATTATTCATACTAAGCTAATACTTTTGATTTTCCTACAAGTATCTACCAAGATTTAAAAAATATATATTTTTTTTTTTATTTCTGACAATGACAAATAACAATGAGGTAGCAAGATCAACCTGCGGAGTTATAGTCAACCTGGTATCTTTCATCAACAACCCAGCTTCAAGTACTAGAAGTATAACATACATCATGGCTTCAAACTATATTACTTATACTAGCTGAGTACCCGGCGTTGCCCGTTTTTTCCTTCCTAATCCATACTGGAGAGAAAAAGCAGCAAAGGAGGAAGCTTTTGACCTCATATTCCATCCTCATATATTGTTGTCATATCCCAACCCCATATCCGGTCCCCATATCCGGTCCTCATATCCCGTCCTCATATCCCAACCTCATATGCCATCCTCATATCCTGACCTCATATCCCGATCTCATATCCCATCCTCATATCCCGACCTCATATCTCGTCTTCATAACTTGTCCTCATATCCTTACCTTTTATCGTCCTTATATCCAAATCTCATATCCCATCCTGATATCTCATCCTCATATCCCGATGAAGATATTGTAAGCCAAAAATAGAAGGGTGCTTGAATTTGTGGGAGTTGGCATCATTTGCAAGCCAGAGGGTACAAAAAAGGGTAGAAAATAAAAAGGGTGTGGCTTAAATGGTGGGTGCGGCATGCATGTAGGGTATGGCTTGCAAGCCAGACTGATGCATTCACCAGGAGATGCAGAGCTTGTGGAGTAAGGTGCCGGAAGTCCTATATACTTGCATGGGACTTGAAACAAAAACCCTATTCTCCACATAAAGGGGGTAGGTTAGGGTTCATTTAACTATCGCATATTTTTATTTGACATACAATTAACATGTGACCAAGTATTATTGAAATATCTCCAGCCGTACGGAAGTTATGCTGGAATATACATTTCCCATAGACTTGCATGGGACTTTAAACGAAAACCCAGACCCCGCAAATGGGGGTAGGTTGGGGTTATATTAACTATCCTATATTTTTAGTGAACATATGAGTAACATGTGACCGAGTATTATCTAAAATATCTCCAGTCATTAGGAAGTTCTGCAGTAACATATATTTCCCATAGACTTGTATGGGACTTACCGACCCTCGCAAATGGAGGTGGGTAAGGGTTACTTTACCTATCCTATGTATGTACTTGACATATAAGTAACATGTGTGCCAAGTTTCATGTTAATATTGTTAATATCTTTAGTCGCTTGGAGGTGATGCAGGAACATACACACATACACACACACACACACACACACACACATACATTGGTCCTGATTTACTAAGTGTGTTGTGTAGTTTTCTTTGTAGAAGGTTTTCCCCAACAGATATTTTTCCACGGTATTTACTAAGGTTTCCCTATGTTTTACTTTTTTTTTACACATGCTCTGAGCTGTGGGATTTGAAAATGTCGGGGGACGCCCCCTTTTCAGCAACCATGCCCCCTTTTCCCAGTGGCCACACCCCTTTTTGGGGGTTTTCTCAATAAAATGGAGAGTTGGTCAGGTTTTTGATTTTCGTGGCGCAAATTCTGTCGCAATGAGACAAATTCTGGCGCACAACCCAACAAAACATTTTTGGTTTACAATAGTAAATCAGGGCCATTGAGTTATATATATATATATATATATATATATATATATATATATATATATATATATAGATTGAGTGAATGAAATAGGCTTTCAATCTCTGGCACCAAAAAAGAGAAAAATAGCTGTAAATATACACAGTGGCCGGCATTTATCATTGTAGGTGTAAGTGAAGCATTTATCATTGTAGGTGTAAGTGAAGCATTTATTTACACCTTTTTTGTGTGCTGGTAATGTGTAGAAGCACCAAATGTATTAAATGGTCACAGAGCATTTGATAAATTTTGTGCAGGTCACATTTTCTGAAATTTCTCTCTTCACATACACCAAAAAGCTAAGCTAAGTCTGGGCTGGTGTAGTTTTAGAGGCTTTTCAGTGGCTTTTCACAAGAATGCGCAGTTCATAAAACCCTTCCATATCATGTGTATTGCCAAAATCAATTGGAACTCAAAATAAGCAGAAATGTGTAAACCAAAAGGCACAAAAACAGGTGCAAATAAACCCTGCTTGTGACTTTTGTAGACACAAAAAACTGTCTAAAGACAATGATAAATGTCGGCCTATGTGTAATACAATAATAAATAAAAGTTTACTTGAGGACAAGCAATGGCCTGCCACGGAAGACACGGCTTTGTTACCAACTGGTTACTTCTTGATAATATGTTATTACTTAGAATAATCTTTTTTTTTTTTTTCCAATTGTCACAATGCATGTGTCGGTAAGCATGCGTAAGATAAGGAAAAAAGACTCACAATGAAGTAGCAAATTTGAGCCAGTGCAGCCCCAGGCTTTTATACTACCTTGATGTATGAAGCAAACGTTGGATCGGTGCCACTGTTCCGTCGATGACAGAACTACGACATCATACCTATGCAAATACTCTCACTTAAAGAATGTAATGCCACCCATTGCCTATTCATAGCATATGAATACATTAACTTACTCAGTCAAATAATTTATCTATGGCTTCGAAAGAACTAGTGCATAGAGCAAGGAACAGGCGATGTGACTGAACACCAGGGATCTGCCTGTTCCATGTGATTTAACTTACAATTTTGGGTTACCGAAACAAGAACATTTCAAAATGTTATTTTCTTTACAGTTTTCAATTTATATTCATTACCTACAAGATACACAATGGCCATGTTCTAGATAAATAATAATTGTTAAATTGGTGTATGTTTTTTAAAATAGATGTAGTCTCATTCTCCTGGGAGGCCTCGCTAAGGTCACATTCATTTTGTGCAGAATTCCACCGCAGAACATTGTTTTCCAGGTTTCAATATAACAACTTAGTTTATATATAAATTTCTCACACTTTAAAGATCTCTGCTTGCCATCAGTACATGAAACATTTTACTTTTCCGGCAAAAAAAGAAAATTTGTCTAGGTAGAGATGAGAAAATTGATTTTGCCATTTTTTTTACGATTTGTTTTGTGATTTGAGAATTAAATAAGCATCACTGCCAAGGGGTACTCTGGTGGAAAACAAGTGGAAAAAAAACATGTTTTGAAATGAACTGGTGCCAGAAAGTTACACAGATTTGTGAATTCTATTTAAAAATCTTAATCCTTTCAGTACTTATCAGCTGCTGTATGCTCCAGAGGAAGTTGTGTAGTTCTTTCCAGTCTGACTACAGTGCTCTCTGCTGCCATCTCTGTCTGTGTCAGGAACTGTCAAGAGCAGGAACAAATCCCCACAGTAAACTTCTCCCACCTATCTTTGGGATGCTTAGTGTATAGTAGGAGGGTAAATTGATCTGCAGTAAAGCATGTAAAAAACTTCAAATTCATCATTTGTTGGTGTAGTGCATCGTTTGTATGTCCCGTGGTCAGCAATAAAGCAGCAAGTTTGGCAACAGAGTCCCGGGTGCCGTGTCAATTCTTCCTTCTAAGAAACTCATCATTTCGCTATGTCATCTTTTTGGGCCCATATGTTGGTATTGATACATTTTTATATGGTTTTATGCTTTCCGCTATTGAAGTCAAGGAAGAAAAAACACAATACAACAATGCGAAGGATCAAGTATTCTGAGCTGTAACAAAAACAGAACAAGCCCTGAAAATATGACATTTTAAAACACAAAATATAAACAAGACTTTTGCGTTCACATTCGAGTAACCTTCGTCCACTGTACTTTGTGTGAAAAAACACAAAAAAAAAACAGAACATTTTTTGTGAAATTGGATTAAAGTGTTATATTTGCAGCTTGCGGCAACTTTCTCCACATAATACTGATAGGGATGACTCTTATGTTTCTAATGACTGATGAATATAATAATACTAAAATGCCATTGCTGCTGGAAAAATATATTTGTTACCTACCCTTTAACCCATATACATCAGAATGCCATCTGCTCGTGACTCTGAATATAGGCCTTGAAATGACTCCATACGGGAGTAGGAAGACTAAACATCTGACGAACAGAGAACTTCTGCCAAGAAATTAATGGACACTAGATATGCTAATATATAAGGACACAATAATCGAACAGCCAATCAAAATGTAACATGCTAATTGTGATGTCATAACTAACCCTCCTTTTCCAAATGTAAAAACCAAATTTACTTCCTGTAATAAATAAGAACTCCCTGGAGTACCGAGGAGGGAACTCATACCAACCTGGCATGGTGTGAATTTTCTTACGTCGACGCTCTGCAAAATAGTACAGCGGTAGTCACTCACAGATTAAGGCCGCACATTGACCCATCCTTAACAATACCATCTGATCACAGGACCAATGACATTAGCAGATGTCCAATACAGCCTGAATATTTTAGTATTAGGTCCTATGAATTGTAATATGGCCCTAGTCACCCCTACAAGTAACAGTATAATAATAATAGTGGTTTTATTCTTGTGTGATGTGTCTGAGTACAGGATCCTTATAAAGCAGCTCTCTGCCTCTCTCCCAGCAGGAAGCCTCAGGCCTTGGTCAGTAAATAAATGACATCCAGCCATCAATTGTAAAAAAAAAAAAAATAAGACTCATTATATTTTAAAAGTTTAAAACTATTCTAAACACTGATCTGAATATCCTCTACATGTCCCTAAAACCCACACAGATGTTTTCAGTGTGTGAATGGAATTTTGAAAACCTTCAATTGGAAATCCTCTCCTTTTTTGCAATATCGCACTAAAGCACCCCAGGTATCTATATATTAATGACAAGCTGGGTTGGAGGGAATTGGAACAAATTTGCAAGTTTTCCCCTCTGAGCAGATTCTCTGAATGTGCAAATAGCAATACTTTATTCAGTGTATATTCCTTTAGGTGCTTGTAGATACATCCTGCTCATTAGATAACAGCTCATACAGGTATTACATGATCTATCATTCCTATGACAGATTCATGCAAGTGTTGATTTAACCCCTTAAGGCCCAGGCCATTTTACACCTTAAGGACCAGAGCATTTTTTGCAATTCTGACCACTGTCACTTTAAACATTAATAACTCTGGAATGCTTTTAGTTATCATTCTGATTCTGAGATTGCTTTTTTGTGACATATTCTACTTTAACATAGTGGTAAATTTTTGTGGTAACTTGCATCCTATCTTGGTGAAAAATCCCCAAATTTGATGACAAAAATGAAAATTTTGCATTTTTCTAACTTTGAAGCTCTCTGCTTGGAAGGAAAATGGATATTCAAAATAAAAAAATTTTGGTTCACATATACAATATGTCTACTTTATGTTTGCATCATAAAATTTATGAGTTTTTACTTTTGGAAGACACCAGAGGGCTTCAAAGTTCAGCAGCAATTTTTACATTTTTCACAAAATTTTCAAACTCACTATTTTTCAGTAACCAGTTCAGTTTTGAAGTGGATTTGAAGGGTCTTCATATTAGAAATACCCACAAATGACCCCATTATAAAAACGGCACCCCCCAAAGTATTCAAAATGACATCCAGTAAGTGTTTGAACCCTTTAGGTGTTTCACAGGAATAGCAGCAAAGCGAAGGAGAAAATTCAAAATCTTCATTTTTTACACTCGCATGTTCTTGTAGACCCAATTTTTGAATTTTTACAAGGGTTAAAAAGGAGAAAATTTTAACTTTTTACCCAATTTCTCTCGAGTAAGCACATACCTCATATGTCTATGTAAAGTGTTCGGCGGGCGCAGTAGAGGGCTCAGAAGGACAGACAAATGGTTTTTGGGGGGCATGTAACCTTTATGGTGCCAGAACAGCAAAATAAAAACACATGGCATACCATTTTGGAAACTAGACCCCTCGGAGAACATAACAAGGGGTAAAATGAACCTTAATACCCCACAGGTGATTCACAACTTTTGCATATGTAAAGAAAAAAACATTTTTTTTACCTAAAATGCTTGGTTTCCCCAAAATTTTACATTTTAAAAAGGGTAATAGCAGAAAATACCCCCCAAAATTTGAAGCCTAATTTCTCCCGATTCAGAAAACACCCCATATGGGGCTGAAAAGTGCTCTGCTGGCGCACTACAGGTCTCAGAAGAAAAGGAGTCACATTTGGCTTTTTGAAAGCAAATTTTGCTCTGGGGGCATGCCGCATTTAATAAGCCCCTATGGTGCCAGAACAGCAAAAAAAAAAAACCACATGGCATACCATTTTGGAAATAAGACCCCTCGGGGAACGTAACAAGGGGTAATGTGAACCTTAATACCCCACAGGTGTTTCACGACTTTTGCATATGTAAAAAAAAATATATTTTTTCTTACCTAAAATGCTTGGTTTCCCAAAAATTTTACATTTTTAAAAAGGGCAATAGCAGAAAATACCCCCCAAAATTTATAACACAATTTATCCCGAGTACGGCGATACCCCATATGTGACCCTAAACTGTTGCCTTGAAATACGACAGGGCTCCAAAGTGAGAGCGCCATACGCATTTGAGGCCTAAATTAGGGACTTGCATAGGGGTTGACATAGGGGTATTCTACGCCAGTAATTCCCAAACAGGGCGCCTCCAGCTGTTGTAAAACTCCCAGCATGCCTGGACAGTCAGTGGCTATCTGGCAATACTGGGAGTAGTTGTTTTGCAACAGCTGGAGGCTCCGTTTTGGAAACAGCGGCGTACCAGACATTTGTCATTTTTATTGGGGAGAGGAGGGGGGCTGTGTGGGGGTATGTGTATATGTAGTGTTTTTTACTTTTTATTTTATTGCGTGTTAGTGTAGTGTAGTGTAGTGTTTTTAGGGTACAGTCGCACGGGCGGGGGTTCACAGTAGTTTCTCGCTGGCAGTTTGAGCTGCGGCAGAAAATTTGCAGCAGCTCAAACTTGCAGCCGGATACTTACTGTAAACCTCCGCCCATGTGAGTGTAACCTGTACATTCACATTGGGGGGGGGGGGGGGAAATGTGCCTCCAGCTGTTACAAAACTATAAGTCCCAGCATGCCCATAAGGGAATGCTGGGAGTTGTGGTGGTCTGCCTCCTGCTGTTGCATAACTACAGCTCCCAGCATGCCCTTTTTGCATGCTGGGAGCTGTTGCTAAGCAACAGCAGGAGGCTGTCACTCATGTCCAATTGCTGATCCATGCCGCTTCAGGTCAGTCCCTCGCCGTCGCCGATCCTGCTGCCCCGATCCCAACATTGACGCCGGGGATCGGGGTCCTCAGCTCCCGGGGTCCTCTTCCCACACCCGATCAAGTCCTCCGGAAGAGGGGCGGAGCGGGTTGCGGGAGTGACACCCGCAGCAGGTGCCCTGATTGGTCGGCTGGTAAACCGGCCGACGAATCAGGGCGATCGTGAGGTGGCACCAGTGCCACCTCACCCCTGCTGGCTATGGCTGTTCGGGGCCGTCAGAGACAGCCTGTAATTCCAGGTCACCGGGTCACTGGAGACCCGATTGACCCGGAATCCGCCGCAGATCGCTGGGCTGAATTGTTCATGACCCACTTGGGCGATATGCCGCGATACCTGCTGATCGATAGCTTAGAGAAAAACTAGCTTAGAGAAAAACAACATGATTTTGTGATACTGTCGTGAGATGTATTTACTATATGTGTCAACAATTGGCCACGTAATGGTTGTGATGTCACTTACAGCCTGGTTTTGCTGTCACTAAATGTGTGTCAGGAGGTGACTAAAGGCAGCTTGGAAAAAAATAACATGATTTTGTGCTACTCTATATGCCAACGTGTGGCCTTCCAGCAGTTGTGATATGAATTACAGCCTGTTGAAGTGTTTTGCTAGCATGGCACAGTATTGTATTTTAATTTGGATCATGAGAAATTGCAATCCTTAAAGAGGTACTCCGGTGGAAAACTTTTTTTTTTTATCAACTGGTGCCAGAAAGTTAAACAGATTTGTAAATTACTTCTATTAAAAAAATCTTAATCCTTTCAGTACTTATTAGCTGCTGAATACTACAGAGGAATTCTTTTCTTTTATGAACACAGAGCTCTGTGCTAAGAACTGTCCAGAGTAGGAGAAAATCCCCATAGAAAACATATGCTGCCCTGGACAGTTCCTAAAATTAACAGAGATGTCAGCAGAGAGCACTGTGGCAATGATGTCAGCAGAGAGCACTGTGTTCCAAAAAGAAAATAATTTCCTCTGTAGTATTCAGCAGCTAATAAGTACTGGAAGAATTAAGATTTTTTTTTATAGAAGTAATTTACAAATCTGTTTAACTTTCTGGCACCAGTTGATTTAAAAAAAATGGTTTTCAGCGGAGTACCCCTTTAACTTCAAAGACAGGTAAGGGTGGACATATGTGTATGATAGTGGGAGTTTTACTACAGAGATACAATTAAATTCAAGTGAATGGCGCTCTGTTGTAGTTCCCTGGATGCTGGATGGCCTTAAAAAATGCTGATAAAATATATGGAAAGGCTGCAGTGTTTAAATAGCAATCCTGCCATTTTATAATGAGGATCATCAGTCCAGCAGTTAGGCTTCAACCAGTTAAGAAACGATTCCAAAACCTTGCAACGTGCCATCATTTCCTTTCATAGTGCCAGGACAGCAACAAGATCCCAATAAAAGTATCAAGAGATCTCCAGAATGGGTCCCCGGTTGCGGTAGTCAGCACATGTTACATTTATTTGTAAGAAAGCACTGGAAATGCCCAAAACGCTGTACTCAGTATCATCAACGCTCCCATTGGAGGTGAATGGAGTGTGTGCCGTCTACAGCGCACTCTCTCGCAGAATTCCACGAGCGGAGATTCCATTCTGGCGGCCGCCACCACAATACTTCGGCGGTAGGACCGCGCGGCACTGCGCCGTCACCATTGACGGCTATGCAGTGTCCGCGGACTTCCGAGCAAAGAATGAACATGTCCTTTCTTTGCGCGAAACAATTTCAGCAGCGGAATTGTCCGCCGCTGAAATTCCACAGTGTGAACAGGTCTCGCGGGGACCCATTCACACTAATGTTTATGTTCACAGCACGTAATTCCATTCGCGACATTACGCTCACGGAATTACATGGGAATTACGTAGTGTGAACATACTTTTAGAGTCTTTTCAGGGGATCGTGGGGGTCAAAATGAGCAGACTCCCCCCCCCACCCCATCCCTCGCCATCAGACACCTATACTCTATAAATTAGCTTAAAGTCATTATCATGGACAGCATGGTGGCTCAGTGCTTAGCACTATGGACTTGCAGCGCTGGGGTGCTGGATTAAAATCCCTCGAAGGGCAACATCTTCAAATAGTTTCTATGTTCCTTGTGTGTTTTCACTGGGTACTCGTTTCCTCTCACACTTCAAAACATACTGGTTTAGATTGTGAGCCCCAACGAGGACACTGGCCAACTTGAGTGTACAGTGCTGTGGAATCTGTGTGTGCTATATAAATAAAGAATTATTCTCTAGCTTGTAACTCTTCATTTAGTGCCTATCTCTATAATGAGAGATTGGGACAGGAAAAGGACCAGTGGTCTATGCATAACTGGGAAAATCTACCAATGGGAATGTGTGAAAATCATGTCTTAAACGTTAGTCATACAGAATGTATTGGGCATCTGTCAGGTGAACTTAATGATGGTTCTTATATAAATAATAAATATCTTTCATTGCGGTCACCCTCGGTTCTAACGATCTTGTCTAGTTTCCTAGATGCAGACAATTCTGTCTACATGGCCTATCTTTGCTTAACACCTAGCGCCTGCTTATTAATGTAATCTGTCTTATTCATGCCACCTTGCATTAAATGTAATTTATCAACGATGCATCCAAACAAATTTCTCTCATTAAAATTAGTGGAGCAGTTATAAAATAAACACTGAAGAGTGCCGAGACGGAAACTTCAACAATCACAGAGGTGATTCATAATGAATTAGGTTTGTCCTTGGCAATGAGAACTGCATTCAGCAAGCCGACCCCTACCGCTATAGGAGGGGGTGACTCGGGAAGAGTACTCTACTGAGGTTCAGAGGCCACTGCACCCTGTATTTTAACCAGGTATAAGATGATATACTAGGTGTTTCTACTGACTTAGAAGGTCCGGGCAATTTTTTACCATTGGTTTTCCCTTTTTTGAGCAATTAAGGTATAGTTGCATGCCCTAGTTTGACCTCGGTGTGTATTAATAATTGTGAGCTGCACATACACCCCCTTTTTTCTTTATAAGATGAAATACTAGCTAGAAATCTCTAAAGCTGTTACAATATAATGGAGAAGATTTATCAAAACCTGTCCAGAGGAAAAGTTGCCGAGTTGTCCATAGCAACCAATCAGATCGCTTCTCTCATTTTTAACAAGGCCTCTGCAAAATGAGAAAAGCAATTGCATTGGTTGCTATGGGCAACTTTTCCTTTGCACAGGTTCTGATAACTCTCCCCCAATGTCTATAAGGCCTGACAGAAATTCGTAGGTATCAACTCTCAAGGGAAACTATGAAGCAGACAGGTCGGACTTTACCTGTCGGATTTTATTGTTTCTCTAGATATTAGTATCTCCAGAGGTGCCTGACAGGTTCTCAACCCTGCTGCTTTCAAAGACTTCACATACATGTCCTGGTTTACCAATTGTCAATGTTTCTTAGACAATTAAAGGATTATTCCCATCTTAACATTTATGACATATCCACAGGATATGCTATGAATGTCTGATAGCTATGGGTCCCACCCCGGGACTTGCACCAAATTCCAGATGTCCAACGTAAATGTATTCTTTCGATTTTTTTTTACAGATTGGAGACACATACTAAAACATGTTCTCTTTTCTATTGTGTCTCTTTTCAGATTTTTTAAATATTTTTTGTGCATTATTATGGGGATGGCCATCTTGTCTGAGCTGCGTTTAACAGCACTCAGTGATATGTTTTACAGCAAGCCCCATATACATAAGGCTAGAGGGGACAATATTAATTTCATTACTATGGGAGTGTTTTCTAGGCATGCACTGTGACTTGAGAGGTGGACAATGTGCATGGATGATGGAGGCTGAGCTCTGTTATGAATTCTAGTCCTAACTTATTAGTATACTGGTGTCACATTTCATTGTAATCCTGTCTGTGTTGATAAGGAGAAGCCTGTTGGAAAGTCACCTGTACACAACATGAATTTCTAGCCTCCCAATGACACCCCCTGAGCCTAGTACAGACTATTCAGGAAACATTTTTGACAATTAACCAAATGATAAAACTCCCCATATTTCAGGAACAGGCGGACATAACAAGAAAGTAAAAATACTGTTGAAACCAGGAGACCCAAGGCTACAAGGACATATACAACATTTTTGAGACTGACCACAGGTCATCTTTGAAGTGCATCTGTCACATAAATTGATGGAATGAAACCACCCTCATAGCCTATCCAAAGTTGATCTCCCCATGTCAAATATACCTCTGGTAAGGGTGTGATGAGGGCAGATGTTATTACTCTAGGGGCAGACGCCATTAACCCCTTGTATTCGTGACGCCAGGGCATGGTTAAACTCTGCACCACCCGAGGTATGGCTGCTGAATCCTGAGCTAGGCACGGGGCAAATAATGATTCCGACGCCAAGTTACGGAACAATGGCAGCTTTACCGAGGCAGACAGATGGAATAGTCTTTACAGCTCAGTTAGGCCCAAGGAGAGACTTGCGGGCTCGCTGGGACTTTTAGTGGACTTGTACAGAATGCTGCAGACCCACGCTGAATTTAGACAGATTTGACTGACTTAACAAGGACTGACTAGACTTCACCCCTTGTGTAGCTTACCAGGCTTTGACATTCACCTGTGGGGCACTTGCTTAGTGGAAGCATGGCTGCATGGTTAGCTATCGCGCACCTCCCAGGGTTTATATAAGGGAGACTATGGAGGGGTCCTCTAGGTCACCCACAAGTCATCTGGTCACTGACACCTTCCCCGGTTACAAGACTTGGTTAACAACATTTAAAGGTATATAACATTATAAAGGTATTCTCATACATTACATGTTAACCATTTATGATACACAGATTAAAAGGGAACTCAGTGAACACTGCAATAGAGTCCGCCAGACAGGACAGCAAGGGTACAGGGGTGCAACTCCTGTACTGGGCCACCGCATACCTTTGGTATTAATTTTTTAGTCTTTGTTCCCCAAAAAATAAATAACGTTTATTCTGTGTTTAACAGTGTCAGAAAGGTGTGGCCAAGGGTAAGCTGTGTCCCCAGGCCTCAACGTCTCTGCACTATGTTAAACCACTTTGACAAACACCCTGTGTATTCTGTTTGCGCATGTTCGGCATGGTAAGACCAATCCCTGATAGGCTATGGTGGCAGTTTCATGCCATTCACTTACTGTATATACTCGAGTATAAGCCAACCTGTATATAAGCTGTGGCCCCTAATTTCACCCCAGAAACCTAGGAAAACTTATTGACTCGAGTATAAGCCAAGGGTGGGAAATACATCATCACCCTGTCATCATCCATCATTCCCCCCTGCCCCTGTCATCATCCAAACCCTCCCTGTCGTCATCATCACCCCCTGTCATCATCCCTCCATCATCATCCCCCAGTCAACCCCCTGTTATCATCCAGACCCTCCTGTCATCATCATCCCCGTCATCACCCCCCCATCATCATCACCCCCTGTCATCATCCAGACCCCCCTTTTGTTGTCTACTCACCTCCCCAGTTGTTGCTCTCTCATTCCTTTCCTGTTGCCTAGCAGCTTCATGGACCGACCGCATACCAGTGGGGAGGGTGAGCCGGTCCGGGCCGTCCATCTTCACCAGGAGACCCTCTACTCTGCTCCAGGATTGCCTTGGACAAGTGATGCTGCATTGACGCCAGAGTGCAGGGACGCCATGGATGTCTGCTGCCCACGGGCATCCCTGTGCATCGTCGTCAATGCAGCGACACAGGCCTCCTGGTGAAGATGGACGGTCCCTGCAGCATAGATGGGCAAAGATGGAGGGACCCAGCCCCCCCATAGGTATGCCTAAAGCTTTTTTTTTTTTTTTCACTCGAGTATAAGCCGAGGGGGGCGTTTTCAGCACAAAAAATTGTGCTGGAAAACTCGGCTTATACTCGAGTATATACTGTACATGACATCAAAAATTTCACATAAAAAAGTAAAAATGGCCACCCCAGAATCATGTAAAGATCATAAAGTAAGCAAATATATACAGAAAGAGGTTGATAAGAACTTGCTTTTAACTACAGTAGGTCATACTCAGGCCAAAGAGAACTAGCTGAAAGGTTGTAGACACAAGGGAAGAGAAGGTTTTCAAGTGTAATGATGGAACTACTGTCTGTAGACTTCTAAATTGCAGCGTCTGTTCACAACAATATGAATTTCCAAGGCATGATCCATCTTTGCTCACATCATCGAGTACATCCTTTGAATGTGCCACAGAGGGATTAAACATATTAAAGCCCAGTTATAAAAATCTGTATAAATATGTGGCACGGTGGCCAAGTTATTAATACATTACTTGTTTAACAATCCATGGCTCCCTTAATGTAATTTTAAGTTCAAGGGATGAGAAATAAATGGAAGCATGAGCTGTTCCAATTCTACAAGTAATTCTGCCCAGAATATTCACGGGCCACATAAAACCCATAAAAAAGATATATGGCTTGATTATTTAGCATTAAAATGATGGGACAGCAATCAGAATGTGTCTGGGGTGGCGGCGAACTTGACAGTTGTGGTGTAATTAGAGGCTAAACAACCATGTTACTAAATATACTCCGGAGTTACTTGGAAATTCTACTGCCATAAAGACAATTTTATGGGTCAGGCAAATCACACAGCTGAGCTGTTTTATACCTGCCGGATGGTGATTTAGGCTGGGAATAGAAAAACGCATATTTAAAGGGCTCCTTGTAAAATGTGTCATATCTAGCATTAAACTTTAAACATTTAGTAGTGAACCCTCTATAAGGTAGATGCAAGATCTTTTATTCTTGAATCAGGGTCATAGCTAAAGGCACATGAGCCCTAATGCAAAAGAAAGCTTGTCCTCCCCGGGGAAGGTTCTTTTCATGGCTACCAGCAACAGCTCACTCATAACTTTGTGTTGCTTTGCTTGCAATATTTCCTCTAACCCTTTTCTAGCTAGTGAGTGGGGCAATTAGGGACCTAAGCACTGTTTTCTAAAAAAGTGTTCTAGTAATTAGCTATAAAAAAAGAATGATATACAGGACCACATAGCATCCATGTAAATAGTAATAATCTGCATCCTCATCTTGCACTGTGAAGGTTATTGTCATTCTGCCCGGGTGTCTAAGGCTTAAAAGGGCACTCCACTGGCCAGCGTTCAGAAGTAGATGTTCCGAATGCTGTTTTTGCGCTGCTGGGGGTCGACCTCGCCCCTCGTGACATCACGGTCATGCCCCTTCAATGCAAGTCTATGGGAGGTGGTGTGATGGCCGTCACTCCCCCTCCCATTGACTTGCATTGAGGGGGCGTGGCCATGACGAGCATGGTCGACCTCCCACAGCGTGATAACAGCATTTGGAACATTTACTTCCGAACTTGGAGTACCCCTTTAATGTCAGAATCCCTGGTGGTCTAGAGCAGTGAATGGGGTTGGTGTTAGACTCCCTGGTGGTCTGGAGCACTGAAAGGGATTAATGTCATAATCTCTGGTGGTCTAGGGCAGTGAAGGGGTTGAAATTAGAATCCCTGGTGGTCTAGGGCACTGAAATAGGGTTAATCTCAGAATGCCTGGTGGTCTAGAGAAGTGAATGGGGTTACTGTTAGATTTCCTGGTGCTCTAGGGCACAGAAGCGGTTAATGTCAGAATCCCTTGGTCTAGACGGTGAAGGAGTCAATGTTAGGATCCTCAGTCATCTAGGGCAGTGATCTCTGACAGTGGCCCTCTCTGCCATTAGCTGTTTGGGCATGCTGGGAATTGTAGTTTTGCAACATTTTGGAGGTCCACAGTTTGAAGACCACTGTTCTACTGTTTCAGTATGGCTGCAAGTCTAAGAAAGTGAGGGAGTTAATGTAATCATTTTTGGTAGTCTATAATATG
Organism: Hyla sarda; assembly: GCF_029499605.1. Classification (NCBI taxonomy): domain Eukaryota; kingdom Metazoa; phylum Chordata; class Amphibia; order Anura; family Hylidae; genus Hyla; species Hyla sarda. The sequence goes on along the minus strand of NC_079193.1, from coordinate 58,287,059 downwards.
AGGGGTGAATGGGGTTAATGTCAGAATCCCTGGTGGTCTAGGGCACTGAATTGGTTAATGTCAGTATTCCTTGTGGTCTAGGTCACTGAAGGGGTCAAATGCTATAGTCCCTATAGCAGTATTTCCCAACCAGTGTGCCTAAAGCTAAAGGCTATGTGTGCATGCTGGGAGTTGTAGTTTTGCACCAGCTATACTAGCTATACCACTGATTGAAATGCTTCTATTATTTGGGTAATTGTATATGGCTAGTTCATAATAAAAACATTCTGATCTGAGGAGCTGGGGCATCGCAGAGATATACATTTAAGCTTCTGTGCTCAATATAAAATGTGCCACATACTGTACCATATTCCATTAATAATACTGTAGTCTAGTGGCATGGAGCCCAGCTGCTACCTCTGCACCCCCTATAGCTACACCCTGGAGCACACTATGCTTTTACCAATAAATAATTCTGACAAATATGCCCCACTAGACCAAAGGAGAAGGACATGTTAACCATGTTATCACCATAGTAACACAAGGAAATATTGGTTTCCCTGAGAAATCATCGACTTTACTCTGGTTGATAATAAAATTCGGTTTTTCTTAGGTGAAAAAAAAAGTGTAAAAAATCGCAGTCCCATACTATAAGATCCATACTAGTACAGATTTACTTTAAACCATGTGATGATTGCATGGACACTATACAACAACCAAAGAGAGACCTTCACCGACAGTCTATATCCAGATAGAAGAATAGGATTACAGCACTCACCAATAGCAAAGAAACTTTTTTATTCAGCGACAGGATACTTGATAACGCATACAGCGGGGAAAGTCACAGACAGCAGGGGTGCTCGGGACAGCTGTTTCATGCATCCCTGCACACTTCCTCAAGCTAACGCTAGACCGTCAGCTTGAGGAAGTGCACAGGGATGCATGAAGCCTATTGGTGAGTGCCCTATTCATAATTTTTCTAGCTGGATATTTGCATTACTAGCTTTGCTTCTACTGAGCACCAAGGCTTAAAGAGGTACTCCGCCCCTAGACATCTTATCCCCTATCCAAAGGATATAAGATAAGATGTCAGATTACCAGGGTCCCGCTGCTGGGGACCCCCGGGATCTCCGCTGCGGCACCCCACTATCATTACTGCACAGAGCACATTCGCTCTGTGCGTAATGAACGGCGATACAGGGACCAGAGCATTGTTATGTCACAGTTCCGCCCCCTCGTGACATCACGGCCCGCCCCCTTAATGCAAGTCTATGGGAGGGGGCGTGATGGCCGCCACGCCCCCTCCCATAGACTTGCATTAAGGGGGCGGGATGTGACATCACGAGGGGTCAGAGCCATGACACAACGATGCTCCGGCCCCTGTATCGCCGGTCATTACGCACAGAGCGAATGTGCTCTGTGCAGTAATGATAGTGGGGTGCCGCAGCGGAGATCCCGGGGGTCCCCAGCAGTGGGACCCTGGCAATCTGACATCTTATCCCCTATCCTTTGGATAGGGGATAAGATACTAGGGGCGGAGTACCCCTTTAAAGAGGTACTCCCCTCCCTAGACATCTTATAAGATGTCTGATCGTGGGGGTCCCAGAGTCATCTCGTTTGGATAGTGGATAAGATGTCGTAGGACGAAGTACCTCTGCAGGAATGCATGGAGCGGAGTTCCTGCACCTTTTTTACATTAGGAACACTGTAGCAGGGGTCCTCCAGGACCAGCCCTTGAGTAGAAATCCTGGGTGAATTCCCACACTTTTTTCCCAGGACTTGACACCTGCTGAGCACCATAATAACAACATAGTAAGGTGGGGACTGGTGGTACTGGAAGACTTGCAGTTTAGTCGCTTACAGCTCATACCTACAGACTAATAGTCCATACCTACATACTAATACATGTCTCTCATGTCTCTACACATCTGGCTGAACAGTATTTGTGCACAGTTCCTGTAAGTCCCTTATTCACTTTATCAATTATTTGTTAATTTCTTAGACTTATTTCCAGACAAGTGTGCTCCATCTTACCCACGAGCATCATCAATGTACAGAGATATGCACTCTCCTGCACTCTCTCTATCGAATGAGGACTCTAGCAGCCAGTCCTCGGAGTGAAGTTACTTTTGATTCCGCTCTATGCCAGGTAATTCTTACTAATTGGTGCTGATTATTGCTTGAAGTTTCCAGTTATTGAAATTTCCTCAAAAGATCTGTCAGACTGGAAAATTTGAAGATGACTCTTAAGTCGTCCTCCTCTGTTTAATGGTGATCTAGAATGTGTCTTCAATTTGATTACACTTATTGAACTGACGCCAGCCAATTTCTTCAGATGTTTACAAAATGACAGAGAAGACGTCTTCCACAGATGCAGTCTCTGACATGGTAAAGACATCTTAAAGGATTTTTGTTAGTTTTTTTGCTTACAAAATGTTATGTAAATGATTTTTATCTCCTTATATAACATATATTCAAATTTATTTTGCTTATTTTTTTTTCTGTAATGTAAGGGAGATTCATCTGAAATTCCAAGCTTCTCATTAATATATATCACAAAGCGAATCGCTCCCCCTATGTGTAAAAATCTCAGGCAACTCGGTCAATGAACCATTATAGAAACGCACTTACCGTGTTGTCAAAAGCGAGGCACTACTCTCAAACAGCAGTGTAGTATAGTAGCAGTTCTTCCCTTAGACTACAGCATGGACCAGAAAACAAATGTCTTCCAAACAACCTCCTAGAGATGTCTGGGTGCATAACAAGACTAGCCAAAGGACCAAGTGCCTAACAGCTCAATATTAAAGGGTTACTCCCGTGGAAAACTATATATTTTTTGTTTATCAACTGGTGCCAGAAAGTTAAACGGCAGTTTTGCACATAAGTGCGTGCTTCTTCCGGCCTCGAGGCCGGAAGAAGCACGCACTTACATGCGAAACTGCCGGCGTAGCCTCTGAGCGCCACAAGCCAGCACTGATGCCGAGACCCGGCACCCCGTCACCGGGCCTTCACATCTGATTGTCTCTACTTGCGGTGAGTGCACGTACGTGCCCCTTTTTGTATTTAGATTTGCAAATTACTTCTATTAAAAAATCTTAATCCTTCCATTACTTATTAGCCGCTGAATACTACAGAGAAAATGGTTTTCTTTTTGGCCACAGTGCTCTCTGCTGACATCTCTGTCCATTTTAAGAACTGTCCAGAGTAGGAGAAAATCCCCATAGCAAACATATGCTGCTCTGGACAGTTCCTAAAATGGACAGAGATGTCAGCAGAGAGCACTGTGTTCATGATGTCAGCAGAGAGCTATGTGTTCCAAAAAGAAAACCATTTCCTCTGTAGTATACAGACCCTAAAAAGTACTGGAAAGATTAAGATTTTTTAATAGAAGTAATTTACAAATCTGTTTAACTTTCTGGCACCAGTTGATTTAAAAAAAAGAAAAAGTTTTCCACGGGAGTACCCCTTTAACTTTAATTTTACACATACATGTTTGTGGGCTACTCCGGCTCCATCGTCAGGTATGTGCCTGATGAAGGGGCAAGGGCATCCCAGAAACGCTGTGTGCATGTTAAATTAAAGTTTCTATTGAGCTGTCAACCACTTGGTCCTTTGGCTGATCTTGTTATGCACCCAGATATCCCTAGGAGGTTATTTGGAGATGATTTGTAAGCTTTTCATTGAGATTTTACGTGTGTCTTTGTCATAGCTGTTGCTTTGCATAGCAACAGTCTGAATAAGGCTGTAGTGGCACAGTTCTCAGTCAATGGCAAATGCAGCCGCAAATACATTGGTGGTGTGCTACTCTCCTTTTCCTGTAGATACTAATCAGCAATGTCCACACTACTGAATACTCTTGGGGCCAGGTGGGAACGCACTAGCCCACTGAATGTATTACGTGGCAATACTGTGTGCATATGAGCTCACGGTACATTTTTGGGACAAGATTTAAGAGTGCCCAACTTGACAAGTTAAAAGTGAGCGACAATGCATACAGTACAGTGTAAGCAAATGTTCTCATGTAAACTTGTCTTAATTAGGCCTGTAAGTGGCAATGCACACATGGGCTGGGTGTGAGAGGGCATTGCCCAGCAAAAGTAAAGCATGTGATGATACATACAGTACAGTTCATGGATCTCCTCCTTTGTACTCTTATCTGGATGGCACTCACTGACACATGGCAGTGCCATGATGTTGCATCACCAAGCTCACGATCTGTTCTGTTCACAATGTCCTCCTAAGGTAGAGTTAGCAGTCGGAGATGTAAGTATAGCTAGGGTCAGCCGTAGGTTGAGTGGTGCCCTCTGTCATGCCTACTACCAATACTCTCCTTATAGTGCGCTATATACTTACCAAATAATTCAAGCAAACAGTGTACATCATTGCCATGAAGTGTTCATATTGCACTACTAAAAAGTGAGTAAATAACAATTAAAGAAGTACTGTGGTGCAGTAAAACGTATCCCGTATCCAAAGGATGGGGGATAAATTGAATACCACAGGGTTCTGACTGCTGGGACCCTCTGGGGTCTCCTGCATGGCCCCCCAGACTCTCCCCAGGAAGGGAGTGTGTCGACAACGAAGCGGGAGCCGACACACCCCCTCCATGTATCTCTATGGGAGATCAGGAGAAACCTGAACGCTGTATCTCCGGCTCCCATGGAGATACATAGAGGGGGCTGCATGCGGTGGCCTCCTGGGGAGAGCTAGGTGCTGTGCAGGAGATCGCCGGGGGTCCCTGTGGTCTGAACCCCTGCACTATAGAACATATCCCCTATTCACCTGTTAGGCCAGCCTTCAGAATTGCATAGGAAGCTGGACAAAATCTAAAAATAATGATGGGACCTGTCACAGTCTTTGTAGGAAAATGAGATTTTGGACAGTCAGGTGAGAGGTCTTTTTCTAGTCTATCAAAAACCTAAGATAGAGCAGTAAATGAATTATTGGAAAAAATGAAAGAGAGGTAGCTCAAACCACAGGAGCAAGTTGAAAAGGTAAAAATGCCAGATGAGTACTAGTATATAAAGTCGCGTATCCTGTGCGACCTGGGGAGCAATTGTATTAAAAAAGGGGGAACACTTTCCTCAAATCTGGTCTCTTATAAGCTCATATATGGGAGCATATATAGTGGTCATATAGTGTGTTCACAGTTGGAAATACAACTTGTGGGATACAGTATACCGTATATACTCGAGTATAAGCCGACCCGAGTATAAGCCGAGACCCCTAATTTCAACCCAAAATCCCAGGAAAAGTTATTGACTCGAGTATAAGCCTAGGGTGGGAAATACCTCATCCCCCCCTGTCATCATCCAGACCCGTCATTAACATCCTCATCATCATCCCCTTGTCATCATCCCACACATCCCCCCTTCATCATCCCCTTGTCATCATCCCACACATCCCCTTATCATCCCACACATCCCCCCTTCATCATCCCCTTGTCATCATCCCACACATCCCCCCTTCATCATCCCCTTATCATCCCACACATCCCCTTATCCCACACATCCCCCCTTCATCATCCCCTTGTCATCATCCCACACATCCCCTTATCCCACACATCCCCCCTTCATCATCCCCTTGTCATCATCCCACACATCCCCCCTTCATCATCCCCTTATCATCCCACACATCCCCCCTTCATCATCCCCTTGTCATCATCCCACACATCCCCTTATCATCCCACACATCCCCCCTTCATCATCCCCTTGTAATCATCCCACACCCCCCCCCTTCATCATCCCCACCCCCCTTCATCATCCCCCCCCCCCCCCCTTCATCATCGGCTGTCCGGGCTTGCTGGGAGTTGTAGTTTTGAAACCTCCGGAGGTCCGCAGGTTGAAGACCACTGCGGCCTTCAACATGCGGACCTCCAGAGGTTTCAAAACTACAACTCCCAGCAAGCCCGGGCAGCCATCGGCTGTCCGGGCTTGCTGGGAGTTGTAGTTTTGAAACCTCCGGAGGTCTGCAGGTTGAAGACCACTGCGGCCTTCAACATGCGGACCTCCAGAGGTTTCAAAACTACAACTCCCAGCAAGCCCGGGCAGCCATCGGCTGTCCGGGCTTGCTGGGAGTTGTAGTTTTGAAACCTCCGGAGGTCCGCAGGTTGAAAACCACTGCGGCCTTCAACATCATCCAGCCCCCTCTCACCCCCTTTAGTTCTGAGTACTCACCTCCGCTCGGCGCTGGTCCGGTCCTGCAGGGCTGTCCGGTAAGGAGGTGGTCCGGTGAGGAGGTGGTCCGGGCTGCTATCTTCACCGGGGGCGCCTCTTCTCCGCGCTTCCGGCCCGGAATAGAGCCGTTGCCTTGACAGCGACGTATCTGCGTCGTTGTCAAGGCAACGTGACTATTCTGAGGCCGGGCCCGAAGCGCTTAGAAGAGGCCTCCCCGGTGAAGATAGCAGCCCGGACCACCTCCTCACCGGACCACCTCCTTACCGGACAGCCCTGCAGGACCGGACAGCCCTGCAGGACCGGACCAGCGCCGAGCGGAGGTGAGTACTCAGAACTAAAGGGGGTGAGAGGGGGCTGGATGATGTTGAAGGCCGCAGTGGTCTTCAACCTGCGGACCTCCGGAGGTTTCAAAACTACAACTCCCAGCAAGCCCGGACAGCCGATGGCTGCCCGGGCTTGCTGGGAGTTGTAGTTTTGAAACCTCTGGAGGTCCGCAGGTTGAAGACCACTGCGGGTGGGGGAGTTCACTCGAGTATAAGCCGAGGGGGGTGTTTTCAGCACGAAAAATCGTGCTGAAAAACTCGGCCTATACTCGAGTATATACGGTAGGTAAAAACAATATATTTATTGGTAAACAATGTATATGGCAACTGCCTGCATGGCCCTTGCAGCAGTGTCAATAGATATGATAAAATATACTAAAATCCAATAAAGTACATATTATAATATAACATAAACATATATAATATGATATAAAACTTGTATAAAATGGAGTCTGTATTATGCAATCTTAAAGTATTATGCAGCCTTTGTGATAAAAATGTGTGCAAATGGGATTATTTTATTATTATTATAGACATCATTACCATGAAAGGCAGACGACCAACACTGATAATTGGTTTCCTTTTATATTTACAAATATTTGCACCTATTGAAAATAAACAAATGTGATCTCTTTTCCTTTAAGAAGTCAGGACAAATCATCGCCCCAAGGTCTACATTGTACTGTCCCTACTCATTAGCTGGGAAACATTTGTTGATGAGAACTTGTGGGTTTCTATCCAAGGTTAATAACAAAATCAAGTAATTCACAACTACACAAATGTACAGACAGGTGAACAGTCTTATAGGAGAAAAGTGATAATTATGATTTCCTTCGCCCGGCCTGCATTATTACTGAGGGCACATTCTTGTCTTTTCAGCGAAAGGTGACAAGTTCACATCTCAGTAGGGAAACCGGGCCACTTTCCTACATTCAAAGTGTAAGCGTGCTGTCACGGAGATGACAAATGTCGTGAGATTGCAGTTTATATTGTATGAATAAACAAACCAGTATGTGTAATTATCTCTCTGGAAAAGTCAATTAAGCAGAAGATAGCTTGGGAGACACCAGAGTCACTGGCTGTCTGGGCTCCGGCTCTCCTGTGCTTTGCATAAATGAACTTCTCCAAGGCTTGTCGGAAACATTCCAGTATAAGGCCCCATACAAATGTCGCTTTTAACTCTACTCATATGTATTATGCGGGTTTGCCGTGGATGTGCAGAATATGTGCTGTTAGGCTCTATTCACATGGCGGAATTTCAGGAGGTTGAATGGGAGTGTGGAATCCCATAGAAGTCTATGGGCTTTAATTTGAGGCTGAATTCCGCTGAGTGAATAGACCCTTAGTCCTCAGCAATGTTGATTCTAAAGTGGTGGCATAAATCTACATGGATGTTTTCCACTGCACGTGAACAGAGTTGCCGAAACCCCATTTACATTTATGGGTTGTGGATTGTTGTTTGACTTGACACAGACTTTGTGTAGAAATTTGTGTCAAATCGGACTCCTGTGATCAGTAAGATATATAATGTTGAAGTCCTGTCTGTCTAAGTCTAAGGGCGTATTCAGACACCAGATCCACCATAGATTTGAAGTGGCTGATTTTACAAGGCAATCAAAAATACATAAGAATTGCCTTGTAAAATTTACAGTTCCGGATCCGCATTTGCAGATTTTATATTTTTCAATCCACAACAGCGGATCCGGTGTGTGTGACAACACAGTAAGGATGGGTTTACACGTAGTATTTTGCAAGTGTTTGGACTCATCTTTTACTAAAACCCATAGTGGGTCAAAGAAACCAATAGTAAACAGAGAACAAGGAGCAAATCTTTCCAATATAGTTTTCCTCCGTGTCAGGTCCGCTCCTGGTTTTGGAAAATTACTGACCAAAATGGGGACCAAAATGACTTACAAATACAGACCGAAATAATGTGTGTGAACCCTGCCTTGTAGTGAACAGATACATGAGGTCAGAAGTAAGGGGTTACACCCTGTTGGAGTTCTGCAGATACTTTTTGGTGCAAACAGGTAGAACTTAATTTCTAGCTAACACAGAACCTTAGATGCCTGATGGTACAATATGCTTGGTGTTATCTTTCATATTTTTGGAACAATAATGCCATTGGAATCAAAGTCTCCGAAATCCCTTTTAAGTATTACACCAAGCCTTTCTCCAATATGGTTTAAGGATATAGGATCTAAACAAGGGATCTCATCTATTAATTCAGAATGCCTTATTGGGTTTTGATAATAACTTTATTTAAAAAAAATTTTTTTTACATGCTTGAGGTGTCATACTGACATACCAGAAATTCTGATCGGTTTGGGCCCGGATACTGGGATCCCATACTGATTGTAAATGGGCAGAGAAGAAGCATCTTTTCGCCGAAGCTGGGTTAAAGGGGTATACTGGGATCTAAGCTTTTATTCCCTATAGGATAGGGGATGCAATGTTTGATCGCGGGGGGCCCCCCACTGGGACCCCCCGCGATCTCCCTGCAGCACCTGCATTGTATGCGGGGCTGCGTCTCCAGTGTAGGAAACTTCCGGGTTTCCGAAACTGGAGACGTGACATCACGCCCACCCCAATGCGGGTGCTGCAGGGAGATTGCGAGGGTCCCAGCGGTGGGACCTCTGGATAGAGGATAAAAGCTTAGATCCCAGAATACCCCTTTAATAGACTTTCTGTAGAGCCCATTCACAGTGAGGGAGGACAGACAGCCTTCAGCTGTTCCACCTGGACATTCATGGCATATCCACAGAATGTAGGTATCACCTCTGGGGCTCACATCTAGCATGAGATCAAGGGCCCCCTCCGGCCTGGTTCAAGCTGCTAGTGGTAGTTGGGAAGCCGAAGACAACTGATCCAGCAGTCTTATATAGTTTATGTAATTCCCATTGACATTATTGGAACTTGTGTATATAGCCTGTTATCGTAACTCCTGAGTTCTGAAACAACGTATCTATGCCATGCTCTATACACAACTCCCATAAACCTCTATAGACAGTATGTGAACAGCCTTTTCAGCTTTGTAACCACTTCCAGCCGCCTCAAGCAGTGGGATGCCAGTAAAGCTTCTTATTAAATTGTTTCTATACATTAATAACCTGAGATATTTATGTTGTTAAAACTTTCATAGAACATTGTGCCTTCTACAGTATGAAAAGAATGACATTTTTTCCTCAGGTTTAATACAATGGGTGGGAGCTGCAGAGCTGTTTTTAAAAAGAAAATACAATTATTCATAGAAATTAATGATATTTAATTCCCGGTGGATAATGTGATTTATGATTAAGAAATAATTAAGCGTACTTGTTAAATTGTGCAGAACACTCCACATATGGAGAGAAAATGGTATCTGCAGAACCTATCACTTGGTCGATAGACAATCTGGAGTTCTTTTTTTTAATATAGTAGTTTCCTATAAAAATTGGATTAGCTCGACTATCTTTGTCAGTCCTATAGACAGTAAACATACTGGACTAGGCAACCACCATTCTTGTGATCGGTGGGTATCCCAACAGTCTGACTCTCAATGGTGCACAATGGTAGTGGACAATGTATTGTATGAACAATTCAAGTGGCTGGATCTATAGACACTACTGACGTTGCAAAAGGCCATACACCATCAATAGCCGTTGGGCAAATTTTCATTCGGCAGACAGCTATCTTTCTGATCTCCCCTTACACATGAACGTTCAGAATGGCCGAATGCTCATGTGTTCTCCATGGAGAAAGAAGGGTTAAACCACTGCCAGACAGCTCTTGTGCCATCTTATCTCTTTGAGAACAGTTAATATCCAACATACCTGATCCATCACTCCCTCGACATCATCCAACTTAGCCCCTTCTCCCGACCTATCATTATAGGTCCTTCCCCCACAATTTAATCACAGCTTAGCCCTACCTACTCTATGTCATCACAGGCCACAATCTCATGACAGCTCAGCCCCACCTGGACCCCTTTCCAGCACAGTGAAGGATAAAATACTTATGGCACCTCCTGCTTCTGAGTGCGTTCTTCCGTGTGACCCCCAACCCCCACTCTCCCCCTCCGCAAACCCCATCCGCAAATTATTAGCCCATTTTTTTCTTTCATCACAACATCAAACAAACCTTATTTTTCATTTGGACAACTTTACCAAAATAGTCAATTATATTTTGAACAAATTGGAAAATCATAATGAATGCCAATGGCTGTAAGTGATATACCGTATTTTTCGCCCTATAGGACGCACCGGCATATAAGACGCACCCAATATTAAAGGTGCAAAATCTAGAAAAAAAAGATTCTGAACCCAACAGTGATCTTCAACCTGCGGACCTCCAGATGTTGCAAGACTACAACTCCCAGCATGCCCGGACAGCCGTTGGCTGTCCGGGCATGCTGGGAGTTGTAGTTTTGCACCATCTGGAGGTCCGCAGGTTGAAGACCACTGGATAAGAGGTAATACTCACGTGTCCCCGCCGCTCTGGACCCGTCATCGCTGCCCTGGATGTCGCTCCATCGCTGTCGCCGCGTCCCCGTGGTGCCCCCGACGCTCCGGACATCTTCTTCCCCGGGATCCACGCTCTCCGTCGCCGTCATCACGTTGCTACGCACGCCGCTCCTATTGGATGACGGGACGGCGTGTGCAACGACGTGATGACGTCGAAGGAGAGCGCCAGTCATGCAGGGGATCCCGACACGGAGCAGACACCGAGGAGGCAGGTAAGGTCCCTCCCGGTGTCCTGAAATCGCGGCGTCCCAAACAGCCCGACTGAACAGCCAGGTTAGTGTCACTTTCCCTTCAGACGCGGCGGTCAGCTTTGATCGCCACGTCTGAAGGGTTAATACAGGGCATCACCGCCATCGGTGATGTCCTGTATTAGCTGCAGGTCCCGGCCATTGATGGCCGCAGGGACCGCCGTGATAGGGGTGTATTCGCCCTATAAGACGCACCAACTTTTTCCCCCCAGTTTTGGGGAAGAAAAAGTGCGTCTTATACGGCGAAAAATACGGTAGGTCTATTATTCAACCTGCTGAACACATTACCAGCATGTGTCGTAGCTGTAATGCGATGACAATTACAATCACAATGACCTGCTCTAGTGCCATCAGCCTCATAAAAATCACGAGCGCAGAGTCCCTCATTTTTATGTACTGTCTTAGGATTTATGGAAAGTTGGCAACCCTGGTCAAAGATATGAGATGGTTATGACCATACAAATGATAACAGGAAGAATATAAAAATATATGATAGAATCAAGGCACCAAGGATTACGACTGCACAAATATCATGACTAGAACTCAAGTCAATTTACCAGGGATAAGTTTAACCCTTTCCCTGCCAAGAAATTTTTTTTTATATGTCCTTGCAGAGAGGTTCTTATCCTTGATACATCCTTGATACAATAGACTCTCACTCATACTAGATCGCTTCTAGTCTATGCCTAAATGTGGTGCATATTATTTATACTTTAAAGGGGTACTCCGGTGGGAAAAAAAAAACATTTCTTTAAATCAACTGGTGCCAGATAGTTAAAAAGATTTGTAAATGACTTCTATTAAAAAAACTTTACCCTTCCAGTACTTTTTAGCAGCTGTATGCTACAGAGGAAATTCTTTTCTTTTTGAATTTCTCTTTTGTCTTGTCCACAGTGCTCTCTGCTGACACCTGATGCCCGTATCAGGAACTGTCCAGCTATATAAGAGCTAAATATTTAATAGATAGAAAGCTGTGCACCAGTGAATAATCTTTATTGGCTGAAACGGTAATACAACTTTGATTGGTGTTGCATCTGGTCATCTGGTGCACTGTAAACGCTATTACCCCCATCGAGATAAAATATTTTACCCCCTTGGAGATAAGTAACTGATTGCTAGGGGGGGTCCAACCGCTAGGACCCACCGTGATCTCCAGAAAGGGGCTCTCAGAGGGAGTGTGTGCTGTAGACGGCATGTGTTTCATTCGTTTGAAAGGAAGGCTGGAGATGCCTGAGTGCTGTACTTGGGTATCTATGGCGCTCCCAAAGAAGTGAATGGAGCGCGTATCGCCTACAGCACACACTCTCTCTAAGCTGGGGGCCTGTTCTGGAGATTGGACTTCCCAGCAGTTGTTCCCCCCTGCGATCAGGTACTTATCCCCCTCACTGGACAACCCTTTTAAAGCTCCAGAAGATGATGTATTATTGTATGCAATACAAGTTTCGATACCAGTTTTAATGGCACAAAGCTACCTTTTGCCTTGTTGACTGTCCTAAATATAATACTAGTCTTCTATATGCAGACTATATGTGATCCTAGCAATTGCTCAGCTGCCACTAGTTATGCAAAACAAAAGTCCCTTTTAACAAGAATAATTAATTTAAGTGGAGGTAGAAACGCTCTGATGGAATGTAATGATTGTAACAAATTGAAAATGACACTGGTTTTTAATTATAATAAAATATCAAGTTTACAGACACCATTAGTTTACTCATATGCTAAATGTATTCCCTGATCATCCCCACGCCGTACGGTGCAGCTGTCAAATAAACAGTAGACAGCGGCAATTAGTGATTGGAGTGTCAGCAGTCGGCATTAAGTGTGAATGTCACGTATCTCATGTGGATCCAGCAGAATATCATACAGCAGAGACAGGCTGTGATCAGGTAACGCCAGCTACAACTCTGCGCACTTTCTAATAAGTATATTTCATAGTGATTCATAAAAGTCCCCAGCGTCATCTCAATCTCAAGCGTTAATTTTCTTAAAAACTTTTTTTTGTTAGTTTACATTGAGAGTAACAACTTGAATCTTGAATTATCTTACAAAATGAGAGCAAATTTTCAAGGACTGTCTAAGGCTCCATTTTTGCATTCAGTTGGAGGTATACATCGGGATGATGCCCAATGTACACTGTGCCCAAAGGCTTCAATGTATCCGGTTGTATAGGCATACAACAGGATATAATGCCGGTTTAGAGAAGAAAGTCCCTGGGAAGTTGTGATGATGTAACTTTATGTATAGATAGTACATAGATGGTAAGTGTCCAAAGATAAACAGTTACAGCACTGGAGCTTCCCCGGTAAGTCTTCTTCTCCTCTCCATCTTCCTCCACTGTTACAGATAATAGTCACTCAACACACAAAATGTGTGTAGGCACGCAGAACCACAGCTCTAGAGGGAGCTCAAGAAGAGGAGAGAAAGAAAGTCCCTGTATGTCAGCATCGAGAAGCGCCAATGATGGTGTGGTGTCCATAATCGAACAATGATGTCACCAGAGCTTCCTGGAATACTTTAGATTGATGCCATACTTTAGCGATCTTCATCCATACATTAAAGGGGTATTCTGGGAAAAAACATTTTATTCCCTATCCAAAGGATAGGGGATAAGATGTCTGATCGCGGGGGGCCCACTGCTTAGACCTTTCACGGTCTCCCTGCAGCACCCGCATTCTATGCAGGGACTGCAACTCTAGTTTCGGAAACCTCCGGGTTTCCGGAACTGGGGACGTGACGTCACGCCACGCCCCCTCCATTCATATCTATGGGAGGGGGCGTAACGGACGTAACGCCGCTGGGACCCCCGCAATCTCCCTGCAGCAGCCCGCATTCTATGCGTAGCTGCATCTGAAGTTTTGGAAACTTCCAGGCTTCCGAGACGGGGACGTGACATCACGCCACGCCCCCTCCATTCATTTCTATGGGAGGGGGCGTAACGGCCACAATGCCTCCTCCCATAGACATGAATGGAGGGGGCATGGCGTGACGTCACGTCCCCAGTCTGGGACACTGGAGGTTTCCGAAACTAGAGATTCAGCATAGGATGCGGGTGCTACAGGGAGATCACGGGGGGTCTCAGCTGCGGGCCCCCCGCGATCAGATATCTTATCCCCTATCCTTTGGATAGGGGATAAAATATTTTTGCCCGGAATACCCCTTTAATATAGCATCCATTTAACACATATGTTTTCTAAAGGATCCTAAAGTACACAATATAGAAGTCTACCACGATTCCATTCATTTTTTTGTGGTATAATGATATATACAAGCCTCATGGAGTACAAAAAAACACCCACTTCTGGCCTCCATCTGACAATGGACATATTTATCCTGTACATCTGGAGCTTTCTAGACGTGTACAGTAAGCATGTTGTGGACAGTACTTTCCCTAATTAAAATGGACACTTTGCAGGTTTCATTATTCTTTTAGAAGAATTTTATTAAATGGTGTCACAGATCCACGTAATAGGGGTTACCTGGATGTACAGTGGTCCCTCAAGTTACAATATTAATTGGTTCTGGGACAATCATTGTATGTTGAGACCAGAACTCTATTGAAACCTGGTAATTGGTTCTAAAGCCCCAAAATGTCATCCAAAAATAGGAAAAAGGATGGATTATAGAAAAATAAGTAAATAACTAATATAGATAAAGCAAATCCTTACATATAAAAGTAAGAAAGATCTGCTGGAGCTGTAATCACTGTCTATGTCAGTGTTTTCCAAGCAGGGAGCCTCCAGCTGTTGCAAAACTACAACTCCCAGCATGCCCGGACAGCCAAAGGCTGTCCAGGCATGCTGGGAGTTGTAGTTTTGCAACAGCTGGGGGCACCCTGCTTGGGAAACACTGGTCTATGTAGAGGACAGGAGCTTCATCGGGGTCCTGTACAGAACACGCAATGTCCTAAAAAAGTAACATGGAGTCGCTCTCACCTGGTGTCCAAAGGAGCAGCTAACTCTGCACAGGTAAAGAGTATAGAACATGTAATACCTCCCTGTACTGTAGGGGGCACTACCAGACACCAGTCAGTGCATACGCTTCAGTAATACAGGTAAAGGGTAGAGAACATGTAATACCTCCCTGTACTGTAGGGGGCGCTACCAGACATCAGTCAGTGCATACGCTTCAGTAATACAGGTGTTTTACCAGTAAATTGCCTATTCTGGTTGGTCAGTTCTCTCGGCCATTGACGCGTTTCACAGATCTGGACTGTCTTTGTCCAGATTGTCATTGTATGTTGAATCTTGTTTCAACTTACAATTGTCCAGAAAAGACCATTGTATGTTGAAATTATTGTATGTTGAGGCCATTATAAGTTGAGGGATCACTGTATAAAATTTTTCATATGTTTCTTGGGCCGCTATAAAAATAAGACCTACTCACCAAACTGGGACCACCGCAGCTCCTGTCCTGACATCATCTGTTCCACTCACTTATTCTCACTACTGAGATAGATTCGTCTGGGCAGTAACACCACGCTTAGCCAATCACAGACTGAGGTGGGACATTGCTTCAGACAGCAATTGGCTGTGCGGGCCATCACTGACTGCTGAGGCAAGTTTGACTTGGAAGAAGAAAGCAGAATGATGATATCACAGCGGGTGAGTATGCTTCTTCTTTTTTTTTTTTTTTAGCAGCCAAAGAGACATCCAAAAATATTTATATATCTGGATAACCCCTTTAATTTTCCATTACTAACTATCCATTCCATTAAGATTTGGAGTTCCAACCATACCAGCCTTATATATTGATAACTCACTTAAGATATTAAAAATCAGAGCCTAGAAAGTTTGTCCATATTAATAATCCACCACCAGCACTAAGGGTTTCTAAGGGTAGTCAAGCTGCTGATAACCAGCAACCAGTGTTTGTGAAAGCATAGGAAGGCTGGGCGCTGGCTCTTTCATGCGGGCGCTATAGAGGGGGGGGGGGGGGGGCTTTGCCTTTGCTGTTTGCTCACAAATGTAAAATAAAAAAGCTGAAAAAAACATCTACCTACAGTATCTACTGTACATCAAACATTACAGACATCAAATCAATCTTACGTTACTTCAATGACTCTGAGCCTAAAGCATTTCTGTAAATATATGATTAGTTTCTACAAGCTGCCAGTCACACATACTGTTTTCATTTGCTTCATCCATTCTACAAAGATTGTTCCTGGCTACGGGCTGGGACATAGGAAGGTTTAAGGGAAACCTGTCATCTGAGGGCAGCATGAGTTAGCGAAGGGCCCATCCTGTTCCCTGTCATTGGTAGATCTCTTTCCTATCCAATGGGTGGCTTCCCTCAGATATCCTCTGTCCTCCCTGCCTGGGATTAACAGATTTCTTACAATCTATATATATAGACTAGCTGAGTACCCGGCATTGCCCGGTTTTTCCTTCCTAATCGTTGTTGGGGTGGAAAATCAACAAAGGAGGAAGCTTTTGACTTCAAATCCCATCCCCATACATTGCTGTCATATCCCAACCCCATATCCCCTCCTCTTATCCCGTCCTCCTATCTCAACGTCCTATCCCGTCCTCCTATCCTGATCTCCTATCCCGTCCTTCTATCCTGTCCTCCTATCTCGACCTCCTATCCCGTCCTCCTATCTCGACCTCCTATACCGTCCTCCTATCCCAACCTCCTAACCCATCCTCCTATCTCAACCCCCTATCCCGTCCTCCTATCTCAACCTCCTATCCCGTCCTCCTATCCCGTCCTCCTATCTCCACCTCATATCCCGACCTCCTAACTCAACCTCCTATCCCGACCACCCCGTCCTCCTATCTTGACCTCCTATCCTGATCTCCCATCCCGACCTCCTATCTTGACCTCCCATCCTCCTATCCCGACCTCCCATCCCGACCCATAATATGTGTACCAGGTATTGAAATATCTCCAGCCGTACAGAAGTTATGTGAGAACATACATTTACCATTGATTTGCATGGAACTTTAAACAAAAACCCCGACCCTCACAAATGGGGGTAGTTAAGGGTTAAATTAACTATCCTATATTTTTAGTTGACATATAAGTAAAATGGGACCAAGTATTATCGAAATATCTCCAGCCGTTTCGAAGTTATGCAGTAACATATTTTCCATAGACTTGTATAGGACTTTAAACATAAAGCCCGCCCCTGGCAAATGGGGGTGAGTAAGGGTTAAATTACCTATCCTATGTTTGTTGTTGACATATAAGTAACATGTGTGCCAAGTTTCATGTTAATATCTTTAGCCATTTGGATGTTTTTGTGGAACATACATACATACAGACATACACACATATATATACATACATACATACATACATACACACATACATACATACATACATACACACATATATATACAGACATACACACATATATATACATACATACATACATATATATACATACATACATACATACACACACACACATTGAGTTTTATATATATAGATATATAAAACTCATTGGGGGAAATTTATCAAAACCTGTGCAGAGGAAAAGTTGCCCAGTTGCCCATAGCAACCAATCAGATCGCTTCTTTCATTTTGTAGAGGCCTTGTTAAAAATGAAAGAAGCAATCTGATTGGTTGCTATGGGCAACTGGACAACTTTTCCTCTGGACAGCTTGGTCTCCCCCAATGTATGTGTGTGTATGTATGTGTATGTATGTGTATGTATGTATGTATGTATGTGTGTGTGTGTGTGTATGTATGTATGTGTGTGTGTGTGTGTGTGTGTGTTCCAGCATCACATCCAAACGGCTAAAGATATTAACATGAAACTTGGCCACATGTTACTTATATGTCATATAACAGTAGAGTAAGAAAAAAGTCGGCGACTCACCGGAGCTGGTTTTCAAGCAGTTTCTTCTTTATTAGTACTCACATGCATGGGGAGAGAAAAGACGTACAGGGGGTACAGCTGTCTGGCAGACAGCTGTACCCCCTGTACGTCTTTTCTCTCCCCATGCATGTGAGTACTAATAAAGAAGAAACTGCTTGAAAACCAGCTCCGGTGAGTCGCCGACTTTTTTCTTACTCTACTGTTATAAGACTGCTGTACCACGTCCAGTCAGAGCACCACCAAAGTTTCACTGAAGCAGCCAAGCTAGCTACCCTATGCCCACAAGTCCTAGTGTTACAGACTAAGTAGTGCCGATCTATCTGTCTACTTTATTTGCGGTGTTACTTATATGTCAACAACAAACATAGGATAGGTGGCTTTTGTTTAAAGTCCCGTACAAGTCTATAACTTCCAAACGGCTGGAGATATTTCGATAATACTTGGTCACAGGTTACTTATATGTCAACACTTAAAATATAGGATAGTTAATTTAACCCTTAACTACCCCCATTTGTGAGGATCAGGGTTTTTGTTTAAAGTCCCATGCAAATCAATGGGAAATGTATGTTCCCACATAACTTCCGTACGGCTAGAGATATTTTTATAATACCTGGTACACATATTACTTATATGTCAAATAAAAAGATATGATAGTTAAGTTAACCCTTACCTACACCATTACATAAAAGATGGGTTTTTGTTTCAAGTCCCATGCGAGTATATGGGACTTCCAGTACCTTACTCCACAAGCTCCGCTCTGCATCTCCTGGTGAATGTGTCAGTCCGGCTTGCAAGCCACACCCCATCTCACAAAGAGAGGAGGTCAGGATAGAAGGTCGAGATATGAGGATGGGATATGATGTCGGGATAAGAGGACGGGATATGATATTAAGATAGGAGGACGGGATGGGAGGTAGGGATAGGAGGTCAAGATGTGAGGTCAGGATATGAGAACGGGATATGAGGACAGGATATGAGGTCAAGATAGGATGGGATAGGAGGTCGGGATATAAGGTCGGGATATGATGATGGGATATGAGGTCGGGATATGAGGTCGGGATATGAGGTCGGGATATGAGGATGGGATATGAAGACGATATATGAGGATGGGATATGAGGACGGGATATGAGGTCGAGATATGAGGACGGGATAGGAGGACGGAATAGGAGGACGGGATATGAGGACGGGAAATGAGGACGGAATATGAGGTTGAGATATGAGGATGGAATATGAGGACGGAATAGGAGGACGGGATAGGAGGTCAGGATATGAGGTCGAGATATGAGGACGGCATATGAGGATGGGATAGGAGGTTGAGATATGAGGACGGGATAGGAGGTCGGGATATGAGGTCGAGATATGAGGTCGAGATATGAGGTCGGGATATGAGGACGGGATATGAGGTCAAGATACTAGGAGGGGATATGAGGACAGGATATGAGGACGGGATAGAAGGTCACAATAGGAGGTCGAGATATGAGGACAGGATATGAGGACGGGATAGAAGGTAGGGATATGAGGTCAAGATATGAGGACGGGATATGAGTATGGGATAGGAGGTCGAGATATGAGGTCGGGATATGAGGACGGGATATGAGGACGGGATATGAGGTCGGGATATGAGGATGGGATATGAGGACGGGATATGAGGTCGGGATATGAGGTTGAGATATGAGGACGGGATATGGGGTTGGGGATATGACAACAATATATGGGGATGGGATATGAAGTCAAAAGCTTCCTCCATTGTTGATTTTCCTCCCCAACAAGGATTAGGAAGGAAAAACCGGACAACGCCGGGTACTCAGCTAGTATATATATATAAAACTCAATATGTGTGTATGTTCCAGCATCACTTCCAAATGGCTAAAGATATTAACATGAAACTTGGCACTCATGTTACTAATATGTCATCAACAAACATATGATAGGTGATTTAACCCTTACCCACCCCCATTTGCGAGAGTCAGGGTTTTCATTTAAGTCCCATACAAGTCTATGGGAAATATATATGTTACTACATAACTTCCAGACACCTGGAGATATTACGAAAATACTCAGTCACATGTTACTTATATGTCCAATAAAAATATAGGATAGTTAATTGAACCCTAACCTACCCTCACTTGCGAGTGTCAGGGTTTTTGTTTCAAGTCCAATGCAAATCTATGGGAAATGTATGTTCCAGCATAACTTTAGTACGGCTGGAGATATTTTGCTAATACTTGGTCACATGTTACTTATATGTCAAATAAAAATATATAATAGATAAATTAACCTCTAACCTACACCCATATGTGAAGGATGATGTTTTTGTTTCAAATCCCATACAAGTATTTAGGACTTCTGGTACCTTACTCCACAAGCTCCGCTCTGCATCTCCTGGTGAATGCGTCAGTTACTGGCAAGCCACACCCTCACTGCATGCCATACCCCAACTTGCAAAGACACGCCAAACCTTTTAGCCACACTCCTTTTATTTTCAGCTTACAATATCTTTACCACATTCAGCCCCACCTGAGGACAGGATATGAGGATTAAAAATGAGGATTAGATATGAGGACAGGATATGAGGACAGAATATGAGGCTGGGATATGAGGATTAGATATGGGGAAAGGATATGAGGACAGAATATATGGACGGATTTGGGGACGGGATATGAGGTTGGATATAAGGACGGGATATGAAGTCAGGATATGAGGTCGGGATATGAGGACGGGATATGAGGATTAGAAATGAGGATTAGATATGAGAACAGGATATGGGGACGGGATATGGGGACAGGATATAAAGTAGTTATATGAGGTTGGGATATGAGGACGGGATAGGATATGAGGATTAGATATGGGGACGGGATATGAGGACGGAATATGAGGATTAGATATGGGGTCGGGATATGAGGATGGAATGTGAGGATTAGATATGAGGACGGGATATGGGGACGGAATATGAGGTCGAGATATGACGGGTGGGATTTGGGGTTGGGATATGAGGAGGGGATATGGGGTCAGGATTTAAGCACAGGGTATGAGGACAAAAGCTTCCTCCTATGTTGCTTTTCCTCCCCCACAAGGATAAGGTAGGAAAAACCGGGCAACACAGGGTACTCAGCTAGTTGGTTTATAAAAAGAGATTTGTAAATAATGTCGAATAAGGCAGGAGAGAGCTGCACATTGGACACTGGGGTTCTATTTATTATTTTTAAAATCATGAAGCCCACTGTAAAACGACATATACAGTATCCCTACTTATTGTCCAGGAAATTAAAATGTATGTGTCCAACTTACACTTAGCCTCCACAATCCCCCTACAGCATCCGATCCACAGTGCCGGATCCCAGCTGAGCAGCTCTAGCCAATCACTGACTGAAGTGGTTACCAATACAATGTTTAAAGGGGTTGTCTGGCATAACTATACCTACGCTGTCTGCTAAAAGTAAAAAAGCCTGTATTTACCTCCCCTGCAGCCTCCATAATCTCACCACCTGGTCTCCGCTGTGCTGCACTACACTTTCTGGTGCTGTGGTCAACACATCACAATGCTGCTCACTTTCTCACTGGCTGAGGTGGGACAATGCTGTGGCCAGTAATTGGTCAATATAACACAGGGTGCCGTGATAACAGAGGCTGCGAGGAAGACTGGGAGGTAAGTACAAGCTTATAGCAGGCAACCTGGGCATAATTATGAAAATAATATATTTTTGACATACAACCCCTTTAATGTCGCAAATGCCATTGATCTGCAATAGTAGCCTGCAGCACAGTCTGGCCCTTTGCCAATGCAGGACAGAAGTGAAGCTAGACTGGTACAGACTAAACCAGGGACAAACTGCTGGATAGACTAGCAGGCTCTGTCCTTGGCACCAAGATCAACTGGGATAACCTGACTGGGATGACTATCCGGGGTAAATCACTGGATGTAGCTCTTTATAACTTTCTTAACAGTATACTTTGCGAGCCTGGACCCCAGGACCAGGAATTGACCCAGGGGTATTGATTGGTCATATGCTTACAATTCTTGATTGTTAATGATTCTATTCTACTTATTAAAGTTAAGTTTTAGGCACCTTCCATAAATATTATTTCCACTATGCCACCATGACAAGTTCTCAGAAGGCGGGCTCTTTTTGTTAGGTGAAAGGTCCTCTTCTAAGCTATAGCAGCAGGTTTTTGAAAAAGTCCCTCTATAGGCGCTAAACCTCAGTAAGGAAATCACAAATGTAAGCTGGTAATAGTGAACATATAATTTAATCGCCAATGATGTGTTTCGGGTTTGGGCACCCTTCCTCAGATTAGCATGGCAAATGGATAAACAGACATTGTATTTATACACATATAAAACTGCCAAAGGCAGGTAAAATGGGGGGAGGGGTTAGGATAAAGGTCACAGGAATGACGTGGAAAACATTGGACAAAACCATAAAAATAAGAATAAAATCAGACACATCTAATAGTAAACAAGATCAAGTCCACTTGGATAAATATAAAACTTTAAAAATGTAGATCATCTAAAGATTTCAAAGATCCGAGACTTGCAGAGCAAGGATGACATGCCGGAAGGTCAGGAGTCAGCCAATAAAGCAATGTTAAAATTAACTTGAAGCTGGAGGCAAAAATGAAAAGGTTAAACATATTGCGATCGGGGCCGAGATCAGTGCGGTGCGGTGAAATGAACTGAAAGTAGCGCTGAGTAGTATCACCAGTATGTTTATAAACGCACCAGTAGGAAAGCCTCCAATAGGAGAGACGTACGTAGTCAGAATAGTAAACAAACACACATGGCTAGTGACCACGTGGTATGAGCAGACCAATAGAGATAAGATGAGAGACTTGAATGGCAGAGCAAGTTGTACATGGGCAGAGAATCGGCATCTAAATCTGTGAAAGTTGGACACCACTGCAGAAGTTGATAAATGAAGAAAATACCTACTTGTTGGCGGTGGTGTAACTTCAGGTCTATTGAAGTTTTATCCCCCCTTAATATCTTTCAGAAACCAGATACCTCAGAAATTTCTCTGGAAGATTCTCATCTAACAATGCATGCTACACCTTCCTTAACCAATACCAGATGCTCCTCTGAACAAATGTTTTTTTACTCCTAAGGGAGCGCCCTCTACACCATCAGACCAGACTCATCCCCTTACTGACACTACTGTTTTTTAGGACTACCCACCACCATCAAGTCCCCTTTTCCTTAGCACTTGGAAATTGCCAGTCTAGAGAAACACCATCAGATGGAGCAAGTACACCTAGCTCCACCAATAAGACCAAAACGAAAACTATCAGAAAGAGAGGATGCAGAGGAGGACGAACTAAAACGAAAAGAAAAAGAAAAAAAATATACAACAAAAACACATACAACAAATGTAACACCAGAAGTTAACATTGTTAAGATTTTCAACTTATCAACACACATTCTAAATACTGCTGAGAAATCAGTTCCAGATAGGGGTTTCTCCTTTTGCCCTGCTAATACTAGCAATGACTTCGATCTTTTTTTTAGACACCAATAGATTTGTCAGAAAACTAACTAAAGGTTTTTTGCCATCAAAGAAACAGAATGCAACCCCCCACCATTACATCCACCACCAACACTACTCCCCGCTCACCTAGCTTTCCTTTGCCTATTCCTACCAACCTGTAACTTTAACCCTATCCAACCCTTTAACCCTATCCAACACAAAGGCAATTTCCTTGAACGTTTTTCTACATTGGTTCTAGTGAATCCTGCAAACATCACCAAGTCCCCTAGTAACCTAAAAAATCAAAATCTCATGGCAATGGAGAGACAAGCAATAACATCTCTAGCCAAAAATAAATCTATAAAACCAGCAGACAAAGGTGGAGGAATTGTCATCATGAATAGAACGGACTATATCACTGAAGCAGAAAGACTTTTATCCGATACAACCTTCTATAAACCACTCAAATACAACCCCAACATAGAATATGCTGCCATTCTCAAAAAATGTATCACTGAAGGATATGAAACTGCAATTTTAACAAAACATGAAATGAATTATATTTTGATCAATGAGCCATCTCTCCCGATCTCCTACTTTCTTCCGAAAATGCATAAAGGTATCACTAAACCTACAGGGAGACCAATTATTTCTGGTATAAATTCTCTGTCTTGTAATTTGTCTCATTATGTAGATATTTTATTACAAAAACATGTTGTTTCCCTGACTTCTTACCTAAAAGATACTGCAGATTTCATCCGGACCATCAAACAAGTACCCTGGAAGGACCATTGCTTTTTTATCACCATGGACATCGCTTCCGTATATAGGGTAATAGACCATAATTTAGGTGTTAAAGCTATTGATCATTTTCATCCCTATACCCAGATATGCCCCTCCCTCAAAATTTGTTCTGAATGCAATCATGTTTATCCTCAAGCACAATTATTTTGAGTTCAACCAAGTGATCTTTGAACAATGTAAGGGCACAGCTATGGGGACTTGTTTTGCCCCTAGCTTTGCCAACCTTTTTGTGGGGCATTTTGAACTAAATTTTATCTACAACCACCCTTTATTCCACCTTTGACGTATTTATAAACACTATATTGATGATATTTTTATTGTTTGGCAAGGCTCACCTGTCAAATTGGAATTGTTTCCAACCGCTCTTAATTCCAAAAATTGGGGTCTGAATTTTACCCATATCATTTTCCCTAACAATGCTGAATTTTTAGATGTTGTAGTGACCCATACAAAAAAACGAAAAGATCAACACAAAAACTTTCTTCAAGCAAGTCGACAGCAATAGTTATTTGCATTTTAACAGCAATCATTACCGCAAATGGCTTGTAAATGTCCCCTGTGGACAATTAAAAAGGATATGGCAAAATTGTACCACCTCGGAGGATTACAATGAATAGAGTAAGGTGATAGCTACAAGATTTAAAGCAAAAAAATACCCCAAACCGCTTATTGAAGCATCTATCAAAAGAGTTAGCACTCTCATACAAGATGAGTGCCTCCTACAACCAAAACCACCAAAACTAAGGTCTTGATTGCCAGTGTAATTTTATCACTACATACTCTAAAGACCACTGCAAAATTAAGAAAGTCCTGGAGAAACATTGACCTATTTTAATGCAGGACAATTTTTTTCATTCTATCCTACCCCCCAAACCCCGTGTCACTTTTAAGAAAGCTTGCACTCTAAAAAATATCCTTGCAACAGTCACTTTAAACACCAAAAAGAAGAGGTAGTTACATCAGCAACATCTCCCTAAACCCCCCTTAAAGGGGCATACAAATGCGGACATTCTCGGTGCAAATGTTGCGACAATATTACACATAGAAAAACCTCATTTACCTCTCGAGTCACTAAACTGGAATATGCTCAATTATGGCTCTTACTTTGTCATTTATTTAACCGAATGTCCGTGTGGTCTTTAATATATAGGACGTACCTCGTAAAGCATGAGAAACCATGTTAACAAGCGTAGGAGTAACGTAACATCCAGTTTCCCTCTACACAGCGTTTCTCAGCATGCTACCACCCTCCATGACAGTCTTTTTAAACCATTTATGATCACTCCCATTGAATTCATTTCCGAAGTACACAATAGATTTGAACGACTAAAACGTAGAGAAAATTATTGGATTTTCAAATTATGTTGTCTCATCCCCCCCCAGATTTCTTTTATCAACAATATATATTATTTTTTTACCCAACAACATATATATTTTTCATCCAGCACCATTTATTATTTAAATATCCCCCAAAATATCATATCTATTCTTATCCGTATTTATTACATACTTTCTAGTAACAATTTGTATCATCCTTACTATTTATATCTCTAATGAGTTCTTATGTCTTTTTTCATCTCATCTAAATATTTACTCTTTTTATCTATTTTAAATATATATGTGTTAGGGTCCGGACTGGCAGGAAGTAGCAGTAGCTGGTGGTGGATCCGCTGTGCCAGAGAGGTGATGACGTGGGCCGCACCAGGGGTACAGAGTCTAAGGGGTTACTGGTTTTAACTAGAGCCCGCCGCAAAGTGGGATGGTCTTGCTGCGGCAGGTAACCCCCAGGTCGTTCCACCCAGTAGAAACTTAACCTCTCTGGCTGCTGAGATAAGGCAAGGTACAAGAGGATCAGGCACAGGCGAAGTCAGACGTAACAAATGGTCAGGGCAGGCAGCAACGGTTCACAGGCGGTAGTCATTAGCAACGGGTTCGGCAACAGGCAGGGCAACACAGGAACAAGGAACACTTTCACTCAGGCACAAGGCAACAAAGATCCGACAGGAGGCTGTGGGAGGAGATGGTACTTATAGGCAGTGCACAGGTGCAGGCCTAATTAAGTCAAAGCAGAAATCTTTAACCCTAAATAAACCAGTTTGGACCAGGCACCAATCACTGGTGCACTGGCCCTTTAAATTTAAGAGTCCCAGCACACGCGTGCCCTATAGAGCGGGGACGCACCCGCTGAGACCGTGTGACCGGAGCGCTGCCTGGGGACATACGCTGTGAGAACACCAAGGCAAGCAGGGTGCCCGGAGCACTCAGCGTAACAATATGTATTATATATCTATATATTTTGCTCAGATTAACCCCTTTATTTTGTGCCCCATTGTATTTTATCATGCTTCATATCACTAACTATTCTATACCCCCAGACCTGAAGTTACACCCCCGGTAATTCCCATCTTTGTTTACTACTCTGACTACGTACGTCTCTCCTATTGGTGGCTTTCCTACTGATGTATTTATAAACATGCCGGTGATACTACGCAGCGCTACTTTCAGTTTATTTCACCGCACTGATCCCGGCCCCGATCGCAATATGTTTTAGCCATATTATTTATAACTGTTTTATTTCCGCAGGTCATTTTCATTTTTGCCTCCAGCTACAAGTCAATTTTAACATTGCTTTATTGTCTGACTCCTGACCTTCCGGCACGTCATCCTTGCGCTGCAAATCTCACTCCGACCGCACACCACAGATCTTTGAAATCTTTAGATGATCAAAATTTTTAAAGTTTTATATTTATCCAAATGGACTTGTTTACCTGCCTTTGGCAGTTTTATTTGTGTATAAATACAATGTCTGTATATCCATTTGCCATACCAATCTGAGGAAGGGTGCCCAAACCCGAAACGCGTCATTGGCGATTAAACTATACGTTCACTATTACCAACTTGCATTTGTTATTTCTTTACTGAGGTTTAGCGCCTATAGAGGGACTTTTTCAAAAACCTGCTGCTTTCTCATTCGGACGGACTGCCATATGTCTGCACATCCCTACGGCCCAGCAATTCCTCTGGACTTCACTGCTACTTTGTACCAACGTCTGGGTGATATGCGCATTTGTATTGCGTTCCAGGTGAGCATAATACGTTTTGCCTATTTTTTCATTAATGGGGTAACACACTAGGCGCCTTCTGTGGTACCTTTTTTCTCTTTCATTTGTTTTTCTTCTCAGCTATGGCTGACAGTTTAAACAGTCTCCTGATCGGATGCTACAGCCATCAGAGGAAAGGCTGGGAAAATCATACAAGGAACTCCGCATACTGATACAGCAGAGCCCGCCTCCAAGACACTTGATGTGGCAGGAACCGGCACATTAAACATTTCTCTTGTTCATTTAAGTTACAAGACCAACGCAGCAGATACCATTACACTACCCGTCCCAACCTCTGTTCAGGGCTTTCTCAAAACTGTCAATAGATTTCCTTTAAGCCACCGTGATTGCGATCTAGTTATAAGGCGACCACAGCCTCTGCTGGATCAATAAGGACATGTTATCTACATTATATTAAGAACTTTGTTTCCATGTTGGGTTTGACTTGAAACAACTTGAAACACAGCTGTTACAGACAGCCTGCTGGAGCGACAGTATTAGGATAAATCTAATGCATAGTAATATGTAGAAATAATTTAGCATGATCAACGAGAAGGCAGGCTGTAAGTGCGCTAGGAATAGCTGCACATTTACAGCACCACCGTTAATAACCAGGTAAAAAAAAAACACACAGCTCCAGTATTGCCTCTGGCACAAGGAACCTCCTGTGGGATTTCATGACTTTAAGTTATTCCATTTTTTTCACAGTACAGCTGAATAGTAATTACACTGAAACTTCATATATTCCTATGTGGGTTAGTCAAACAGTTTAATATTTTAACTCAATTCAGTGTTATGGGAGCCTGCAAAGTATTATGCAGATCAATGCTGGTTTCTATGGAAGCACGAGGGATTCAGAAGAGGTGAACCCGTATCTCACCAGAAAGGGTGCATTGTAAGGAGGAGCATTAACATGCCCCAATATCACATCATCGGTGCGAACAGATATTCTTTAAATATATTTTCTTATTCTTATGTGTCAAAACACATCTGGGAAAGTGTTTTGTATTACAGAAGGCACGTGGACAATGTTTTGCTTACTGGGAACTTCAATAGGGATGTACAGCCTCACAGGAGTATGTGGAACAAAGCTGTGCAGCAACGTGACGGGTCAACAAGGCCCAATTGGTCACTTAATAAAAAATTATAATAACAATAAATGATTATTGGGTATCCCAACGCTGGGAACCTCATAATAGAGAAAACACTTGAAGCTCATGAACCTCAATGCAAAACTTGTAACATGGCCCCAAATACAATGCGCAATATATAATAATGGTGGCTTCTTATGTAGCAGATGGTCTTTGGACAACCCCAGGGCTTTGGTACAAATGCAACTTCTGCAACCCCTATACCAGCACTCCTGTTACACCAATCAACAATAATCTGTGCGGCTGCCTGGCAGTATGTTTAGTTTCCCTGCAGCATCACCACTGGGAAAATAAGAATTAGGCCTCCTTAACATTTTTTAGTGCTACATGCCTTTCTATGCATTTCTTGTGGCATTTATCGATCAGTGCTAGAAATGTGGGAGAATTTATGCTGCTCGTGCCAAGGGGGCTTAAAGGGGTACTCCACTGGAAAAAAAAAAAATTTTATCAACTGGTACCAGAAAGTTAAAAATATTAGTAAATGACTTCTATTAAAATCTTAATCCTTCCAGTACTTACCAGCTGCTGTATGCTGCAGAGAAAGTTATTTTCTTTTTTAATTTATTTTCTGTCTGACCACAGTGCTCTCTGTCTCTGCTGACACCTCTGTCCATTTTAGGAACTGTCCAGAATAGTAGCAAATCCCCATAGCAAACCTCTCCTGCTCTGGAGAGTTCCTGGCATGGACAGAGGGTGTCAGCAGAGAGCACCTTGGTCAGATAGAAAGGAAATTCAAATAGAAAAGAACTTCCTGTGGAGCGTCTAGCAGCTGATAAGTACTAGAAGGATTAAGATTTTGAAATAGAAGTAATTTAAAAATCTTTTTAACTTACTGGCACCAGTTGATTTGAAAAAAAAAAAAAAAAAAAATATATATATATATATATATATATATATAATAATTCCAGTGGAGTACCCCTTTAATGGAGGCTGGAAGAGGTCTTAGCCTTGCATAAAGAGGGTGTGCAACTTTAGGGCTGATGTGTACACCTCTTAGTAAATCCAGTGGACAGCAAATGGGCAGAGCTTTATTTGTGCTGCACACCAAAACACCGCACATGATCAACCCTGTGGATTTTACTACATATGTTTTCCTGTTGAGTTTTTTTTTCTGTGCTGTTTTTCCCATTATAGGACAACACGAATTTGAAGAAAAAAAAAACCATACACATTTACACATACTTTTTTTTTAAACTAGTAAAAAAACAAAAACAATTTAGATCAATAAGAAAAAAAAAACACCACGAGAGCTTGAGAAAAAAATTGGAAGAAGATGCAACATAAAAAGTGCTTTGTTTCTCGTGCATTTTATCCTTACCCATTGACTTCCAGTTTAATCTGGCTTTTTATATCACAAATATTCTGCTAAAAACAACCACTTAAATGCAATAAAAAACATGTTTCCAGAAAATGTATGAGTAATCTGGGTATGGAAAGTTTGGATACACCGGGTTACCGGGTTATTCAGTAGTACAAATGATGGCTAATAAGACAGGATCCTAGATGTGGGAAGTCAATCTATAATTGTGCGTGCCTTAAAGGGCGTTCACATGAGCAAAAAACGTGCTGTTTACAGAAAACAAGCTGTTTTCCAGTTTAGACCAGCACGGTGACCCTGCATATTGACTTCAATGGGGACAGGGGAAACGCACTTATAAGAAGTACCATGTCACTTCTTTTCAGGATGTTTCTGCACTTTAGCTCTCATTAAAGTCAATGAGAGCTTAAAGGGGTACTCCTTCCCTAGACATCTTATCCCCTACCCAAAGAAAAGGGGATAACATGTCTGATCGCGGGGGTCCCGCCGCTGGGGACCCCCGCAATTTCCCTGCTGCACCCTGCATTCATTTAGAGCATCGGGTGCAGCGCCGGAGGCTTGTGACGTCACGGTCATGCCCCCTCAATGCAAATCAATGGGAGGTGGCGTGATGGCCGTCACACCCCTCCCATAGACTTGTATTGATGGGGTGTAGTCGTGACATCACGAGCCTCCACCCCGCATCCCCAGTCATCCAGCAGGGAGCAAAGTTTGATGTCTGGGGTGCCACAGCCGACATTGCGCGGGTCCCCAGTGGTGGGACCCCCTGATCAGACATCTTATCCCCTCTCCTTTGGATAGGGGATAAGATATTTAGGGGCAGAGTACCCCTTTAAGGGCCAACTGCCCGGGATCAGACAGAACCTCAATGTGGCGCTTCATACAGCATGTCTTGTGCCCATGTGAACATGCTCCAAAAGTGGATTGGAAAAAAGTTTTTTTAAACCAGACAAGCACTATAAAACCCTCCACAGTTTGTCACAAGATTACAGTGAGAGTCATTGGATGTATGTAAAGCTTAATAGTTCATAATGAATGTAACATATTTAAAGGGGTACTCCGGTGAAAAACTTTTTTTTTTAAATCAACTGGTACCAGAAAGTTAAACAGATTTGTAAATTACTTCTATTAAAAAATCTTAATCCTTCCTGTACTTATTAGCTACTGAATACTACAGCGGAAATTCTTTTCTTTTTGAAACACAGAGCTCTCTGCTGACATCACAAGCACAGTGCTCTCTGCTGACATCTCTGTCCATTTTAGGAACTGTCCAGAACAGCATATGTTTGCTATGGGGATTTCCTTTTACCCTGGACAGTACCTAAAATGGACAGAGATGTCAGCAGAGAGCACTGTGCTCATGATGTCAGCAGACAGTTCTGTGTTTCAAAAAGAAAATAATTCCCGCTGTAGTATTCAGCAGCTAATAAGTACAGGAAGGATTAAGATTTTTTAATAGAAGTAATTTACAAATCTGTTTAACTTTCTGGCACCAATTGATTTAAAAAAAAAAAAAAGTTTTTCAACGGAGTGCCCCTTTAACACAGCTCTATAGTTAGGTGAGCTGGGTACTGAAAGCTGCTTATAACAAGCTCTGCCAAGTACTCTGAAAGATTTGTAAGTGTTTTCATTTATTTATGTAGCAAGTCTGACTACTTTCCATTCACTAAACATTGCCTCAGCCCGAGCTATCCCAGACACACGTCTGTCTCCCCTCCTCTTTACAATGAGCACTTTGCCATGTTTGCACTGCAGTTGAAGATCTAATCTGATGTTTGCTAAATGTAAAGAAATGAATTTGGCCCAAGCCACCTTTTTATAGGGCCCAGAGTGGCTGTTTACCTTGCCGGTGTGCCGAGGTTTACCAGATGTGGAGTCCAGACTTCAAAGACTATTATTGGAAATCATCTGCGCAATATATACTATGTAGGATATTTAATGGTAACGTATAGAGATAAAAAGGACCTTTTGATTGGAAAAAGCTAGAGTTGCGACTTAGGCTGAAGTGAAACCTCTGATACTACCTGGATTTCTCCATTGATAGCTAATGAAATGTCTTCTGATTGTTACAGTATATAAGTCACAGTTATAGACAAACACAATGGCCCTCATTTACTAAGAGTGTTGTGTAGGTTTCTTGTGGGTTTTGATTTCCGACTGGTATTTTCCACGGTATTTCCTAAGGTTTCCCTACATTTTCCACTTTCCCTACACTTTGCTGTTTTTTTTACACATGCTCTGATCTGTCGGGTTTTCCTCAGCTCAAATCTACCACATTTTCTGTGGAAACCTTAGTAAATATGTTGGGATTTTTCAAAACTGTCGGGCCACGCCCCCTTTGTCAGGACCATGCCTACTTTATCCCATGACCACGCCCCTTTTTCGGGGTTTTCTTGTAAAAAGGAGGGCTTTGTTTTTTTTGGTTGCAAATTGTGTCGCAAGGAACGTGCGACACAATTTGGGTGCAAAACCTGACAAAAAAGAGTCGGGATCACGTTAGTAAATAAACCCCAATGTGGGAGATTTATCAATGGAAATGGAAAAGTTGCTCAGTTGCCCATAGCAACCAATCAGATTGCTTCTTTCATTTTGCAGAGGCCTAATTAAAAATGGACAGGTTTTGATAAATCTCCCCCAATGTGCACGCCCCCTGACAAAGCCTGTTGCAGAAACAGTGTTGGGTGTCTGGTGTCTTGGTGTCTGCTGCATTTTTGTACTTTACTATATATTATGATTATTATGATTATTTATTCAATGTATTTACTTAACTATATAGCATTTATATTATTGACTTGTGCGGTTAATTACTTTATTAGTTAGTGTATGTGTCCATTCATATACTATTTAAATATGTTATATATCGGTATAGTCCCTACCCTCGGGTACAGCACCGCCATGCTATCCATTTTTACTCTCTTGTGTTTTTGTAATGCTCTAACCATTTTTATTGAGTGCACATTTTATATTGGGGGGGGGGGGGGGATATTAATACTTAAAATGGTACTCCAGCCCCAAGACATCTTATCCCGTATCCAAAGGATGTGGCATAAGATGTCTGATCGCGGGGGGTCCCACTGCTGGGGACCCCCGCAATCTAGCATGCAGCACCCACCCTGTAAGTACTGCAAGTAATTTTCAAACTTGCATAACAAGTCATTGCTATATCTTCAAAAAGGACGGAGAAGGGGGTATAGGAGAACAAAAATCAGGAAGTATGTAGTCTGTTTTACATCTTACAGGGGTCTTCCAGGATCTTTTTTTATTTGACTATGCTACAGGGGCTGTAAAGTTAGTGTAGTTCATAATATAGTGTCTGTACCTGTGTGTGATGGTTTTCTCACAATTCTTCTGTGATTATCGCCCCAATATTTATTTTTAACAGCATACAAAATTACTCAGGTCTCGGGATTTCCCAGATTGCATTGCCTCGAGACCTGAAATCACTAGTCAGGTGATCAGATGGAGCCAGTCCTGCTTCAGCTGTCGGTCCCCTAGTTAGATAACACTGTGTTTCAATGGATGTGTGTGGCTGATGTGTGGAAGGAAGGAAAGTGATCTCAAACTTTCAAGCATGGAACTGTGGGATGTGTAGTTTGGAGAACAAAAGCCAACAGGAAATACCCAGTTTTGGCAGGTAAGTACTTAAATCCCCTTATGGTGGATAACCCCTTTAAGCTATGGAAGTATCGAGGACTTGAGTTGTTGAGATATTGTAGGTTCTTCCATGTGCCCATAAGCAGCATTCATTATGGTTTTTTTCCATCACATTCTCATCTTATGTGACCAATGGACCCATATTGGTTGGAACATAATGTATGTTCTCTGTTAAAGGACATTTATCAGTTTATTGGTCTTTTCTTTTAAATTTCAATATCTTTGAGGATGGAAGTAGAAAGGCAGAATGCTGAGGATGTGTAGAATGCTTTTTGTCCAGACTGAATGGACAGATTCAGCTTTTTATAACGTTTGAAAGAATTTGTATTATGTGTTTACATGAATCAAAAAATATTGGACTTCCCTTTCCTTTTTCAGAGGTGCATTAAACCAGTTTTTGTTAATGCCTTTTATGTAACACACACAGTTAACATCCACAAGGCAGGGATGAAAAAACATTTTGCAATGTATTTACAATGGGGCACAAATTGTAGATTAGACCTTAGCCTTACATCAATAAGTCTAATAGAGGAGGATATAATGCATAAATGCTGATTTAGCCTTGGCAGTCACCTTGGGAAAACAGTCTGAGAAGAACAAATGGAAAGTGTTCTGACTGTGTTTAAGTTAAACAGAACCTGTCTTCAAACCATATTTTCTAAACTAACTCAGGTTATATTCCCTAACTACGCCTAACACCCCTCCTGCCTTAAAACATTTTTCCGAGCTTTAAAAAGATCTGTATCATACCTTTTCTCACATTGTATGAGCTCCCGGCTTGAGAAAGTGGGTGTTTCCCAGCCGGTGTGATGTCACTGAAGCCTGTGAGAGCTGTGCCTCGCCATGCCCCACATGCACTTCATGAGTTTGGTCTCCTGCCAGGCCAGGAGGAGACCAAATTAACTGTTTGACTTGCGCAGGGAACAGAACAGAGCCATCTAGTGGTCATTTTTTTTCCAATCACATTAAAAACATATAAAAGGTTGGGAATTTTAACAGCAAGTAAATAGCAAAGTGTCTTATAATTACATAATACAATATATTAAAAGTTTAGTTTGGTGTCAGATACTCTTTAAGAGTGCAACAAACAAGTGAGTGATCCAGCTCACCTTCCCTGATGTACGGTGCTCGGACCGGTGCCCGGCAAGGCATCCAATATTGAAGAAAGAAAGTACGAATGGTCCAGAACTTTGTTGCAAGCAGCTTTATTGAAGATACATCACACCATAAAAACGACAGTCAGTCAGACATGTTTCGAGCGCTTGCGCTCGAAACATGTCTGACTGACTGTCGTTTTTATGGTGTGATGTATCTTCAATAAAGCTGCTTGCAACAAAGTGCTGGACCCTTCGTACTTTCACTCTTTAAGAGTGGCAATGGTAATAAGGAAGGAAATCATCCTGAAAATATGTGAAATGGGGAAAGCCGTGGTGTAAGACATGTTGGCTGATGAGCAGTAGAAATAAAAGTCTTTGGCTGAGCAGAATTTGCATTTAGGATAAGGATTAGTGAGGAGCAGGTGCAATGTGGTCAATGTAAGAAGAAGCAGAATTGGGCAGGAGTTAAATACAGTATTATTACTTTCCAATGTTATCTAGTAAAGGGGCTCACACAGAGTAGTGTGAACAGTAGCGTGAACAGTTGGTAGTGTTTAGGATGAGCTTGAAGGAGTGTCAGTTCATTGTTAGATAAGTTGTTGGAGTCTAGCCTTGTTTAAGACAAAAGCTAATACTGAAAATGCTTGTCTTTTTCCTTCTAAAGCTAAATTGGAGGCCGTGACACAATATGCAAAATCTGTATGGTAAAATCTAATATCACTATTTTTCATGTCCAGATGTCCCATATAGAGCACTCAATGGATGACAAATTATCGTTGAATTACTGTAATGCTCATGTGTACATCCAACAATTGATCATGGTGAGGCATGCTATGGATGAACTTGATGCTAAACTGAAAATATACAACATAATACGGAGCCTTTTCTACGTTTTCCTCTCATTCTTATGCCTCATTTCCACAACTTTTAAGGTGACATACTCTTTTAAGAAAAGTAAATATCCCAAAAATGCCGCATAAAACTCAAAAAGGTGTGGTTTCCATAGAGGGGTACTCCATCTTAAATGGGCACTCTCATTAAAATAAACTTTTAATATGACACTCCTTATCTGAAGAAAAAAAAAATGTCGCTAAAATATTTGTGTTAAAAAATATGTCGCTAAATCGTTTTTTTTTTTTTTTTTAACTTTAAAATGTGATCCTTTAGGGGTCTCCCTACTGGTCAAGACTGAATTTTGGACTTCTGCTGGCCGGCAGAAGTCCAAACTCAGGAAATCAGTCTGGACATAGCTCGCTCTCTGCCTGTATATGAAACAGAGAGCAACCCATCAATCCCGGGCTGCATATAAAACAACAACCTGGACTTACATGCCGCCGCTCCCTTGTTGCCCTAATATTGCTGCTCCAGTTCTCCGGTGCCGTATTCTTCCTGCTTGCTGGTGGTCAATGCCTCACACTACGGATCAGCTAATCACCTGGCTGAGTGGCAGTATGACGCACTGAGCCCCGTCACTGAGCTTCTTCCTGGTAGTGGGACTCAATACATCACACTATGAGTGTCGGGTGGTGGTGCCAGTGCACCCTAGGGAATGGCCTAGGTGCACTAAGTAAGCTAATTTATCATATCTCTCTCCTTAAATTTATTCATTTAACCCCTTAACCCCTTAAGGACGCAGGACGTAAATGTACGTCCTGGTGCGGTGGTACTTAACGCACCAGGACGTACATTTACGTCCTGTGCATAACCGCGGGCATCGGAGCGATGCCCGTGTCATGCGCGGCTGATCCCGGCTGCTGATCGCAGCCAGGGACCCGCCGGCAATGGCCGACGCCCGCGATCTCGCGGGCGTCCGCCATTAATCCCTCAGGTGCCGGGATCAATACAGATCCCGGCATCTGCGGCAGTGCGCGATTTGAATGAATGATCGGATCGCCCGCAGCGCTGCTGCGGGGATACGATCATTCATAACGCCGCACGGAGGTCCCCTCTCCTTCCTCCGTGCGGCTCCCAGCGTCTCCTGCTCTGGTCTGTGATCGAGCAGACCAGAGCAGAAGATGACCGATAATACTGATCTGTTCTATGTCCTATACATAGAACAGATCAGTATTAGCAATCATGGTATTGCTATGAATAGTCCCCTATGGGGACTATTCAAGTGTAAAAAAAAATGTAAAAAAATGTAAAAGTAAAAGTAAAAAAAAAGTGAAAAATCCCCTCCCCCAATAAAAAGTAAAACGTCAGTTTTTTCCTATTTTATCCCCAAAAAGCGTAAAAAATTAATTTTATAGACATATTTGGTATCGCCGCGTGCGTAAATGTCCGAACTATTAAAATAAAATGTTAATGATCCCGTATGGTGAACGGCGTGAACGAAAAAAAAAAAAGTCCAAAATTGCTATTTTTTTTATACATTTTATTTAAAAAAAATAATAAAAATATATTAAAAGTTTTTTATATGCAAATGTAGTATCAAAAAAAAGTACAGATCATGGCGCAAAAAATTAGCCCCCATACCGCCGCTTATGCGGAAAAATAAAAAAGTTAGAGGTCATCAAAATAAAGGGATTATAAACGTACTAATTTGGTTAAAAAGTTTGTGATTTTTTTTAAGCGCAACAATAATAGAAAAGTCCGTAATAATGGGTATAATTTTAATCATATTGACCCCCAGAATAAAGAACACATGTCATTTGTACCATAAATTGTACGGCGTGAAAACGAAACCTTCCAAAATTAGCTAAATTGCGCTTTTCATTTTAATTTCCCCACAAAAATAATGTTTTTTGGTTGCGCCATACATTTTATGATATAATGAGTGATGTCATTACAAAGGACAACTGGTCGCGCAAAAAACAAGCCCTCATACTAGTCTGTGGATGAAAATATAAAAGAGTTATGATTTTTAGAAGGCGAGGAGGAAAAAATGAAAACGTAAAAATTAAATTGTCTGAGTCCTTAAGGCCAAAATGGGTGAGTCCTTAAGGCCAAAATGAGTCCTTAAGGAGTTAAAGGGGTTTTCCAGGAAAATACTTTTTTTTTATATCAACTGTCTCCAGAAAGTTAAACAGATTTGTAAATTACTTCTATTAAAAAATCTTAATCCTTTCAATAATTATCAGCTGCTGAAGTTGAGTTGTTGTTTTCTGTCTGGCAACAGTGCTCTCTGCTGACATCTCTGCTTGTCTTGGGACCTTCACAGAGTAGAAGAGGTTTGATATGGGGATTTGCTTCTAAACTGGGCAGTTCCCGAGACACATGTCATCAGAGAGCACTTAGACAGAAAAGAACAACTCAACTTCAGCAGCTCATAAGTACTGAAAGGATTAAGATTTTTTAACAGAAGTAATTTACAAATCTGTTTAACTTTCTGGAGCCATTTGATATATATAAAAAAGTTTAACCCCTTTAAGGACACAGGGAGTACTTGTACACTTGGACACAGGGAGTACTTGTCTCACTCAATTCAGACCGGCGATTAGTGGCTATTCTGGGTCAATCAGGTCTCCGGTGACCCGGGAAAAAATGGTGAGAAGTGAGGTGGCACGGTGCCACCTCGAGATCGCGTGATTGATTGGTCCGGACTGATCAATCACCGAGCCTGCTGGGAGGTGATAGGGCCGTGATCAGGCAAATCGGGGGTCCCTTACCTGTCTATCAGGGCAGGCGGGGGTCCCTGGCATCGACGTGGAGGGTCCCTGGAGTCAGCGGCGGCAGCGGGGGTACAGGGTACATTCACACGGGCGGAGGTTTACATTGAATTTCCCACTGCAAGTTTGAGCTGTGGCAAATTTTCCGCCGCAGCTCAAACTCCCAAGGGAAACTCGCTGTAAGCCCCCGCCCATGTGAATGTACTCCAAAAACACTACACTACACCTACACAAAATAAAAGGTAAAACACTACATATACACATACCCCTACATAGTCCCCCCTCTCTCCGATAATAAAAAAAAAAAAATATATATATATATATATATATATATATATATATATATACCGTATATACTTGAGTATAAGCCGAGTTTTTCAGCACGATTTTTCGTGCTGAAAACGCCCCCCTCGGCTTATACTCGAGTGAACTCTCCGCCTGTCAATCCCTTCTCAGTGTTCTTCAACCTGCGGACCTCCAGATGTTGCAAAACTACAACTCCCAGCATGCCCGGACAGCCATTGGCAAGTCAAGGCAGCGTCACTAGTCTGGGGCAGGCCCAGAGCACGGAGAAGAGGGACCCCCCGGTGAAAATGGACAGCCCGGAACGACTAACCCTCCCCACAGGACGGTCCCTTCAGCATAGATGGCCCGGACCAGCTCACCCTTCCTTCCCACCGAGGGGAGGTGAGTAGAAAACAAAAGGAGGGATCTGGATGATGACGAAGGCCGCAGTGGTCTTCAACCTGTGGACCTCTGGCACACTGGGAGTTGTAGATCTGCAACATCTGGAGGTCCGCAGGTTGAAGACC
Source organism: Hyla sarda (assembly GCF_029499605.1). Lineage (NCBI taxonomy): Eukaryota > Metazoa > Chordata > Amphibia > Anura > Hylidae > Hyla > Hyla sarda. The sequence continues at coordinate 58,248,000 of NC_079193.1, read as the reverse complement.
ACTGATGAAGGGATTGACAGGCGGTGATGATGGAGGGGGGGATGATGTCGGGGTCTGGATGATGACATGGGGGGATGATGTATTTCCCACCCTAGGCTTATAGTCGAGTCAATAACTTTTCCTGGGTTTTTGGGGTGAAATTAGGGGCCTCAGCTTATATTCGGAACGGCTTATACTCGAGTATATACGGTAACATCTCGTATGGCACTGTTTCCAAAACAGAGCCTCCAGCTGTTGAAAATCAACAATTCCCAGTATTGCTGGACAGCCACTGACTGTCAAGGCATGCTGGGAGTTTTGCAACAGCTGGAGATACCCTGTTTGGGAAACACTGCCGTAGGGTATCTTGGTGGCGGATGCAAATCCCAAATTTAGGCCTCAAATGCTGGTGTTACCCCATACTTTTAATTTTCACAAGCAGTAAAAGGAAAAAAGACTGCCAAAATTTGTAACACAATTTCTCCAGAGTATGGAAATACCCCGTATGTGGATGTAAAGTGCTCTGCGGGCGAACTACATTGCTCAGAAGAGAAGGAGCTCCATTTTTTGGAAAGAGAATGTGTCTGAAATTGAAGGCCATGTGTGTTTACAAAGCCCCCATGATGCTAAAAAAGTGGACCCCACCCCCACGTGACCCCATTTTGAAAACTACACCCCTCACAGAATTTAATAAGGGTTGCAGTGAGCATTTACACTCCACTGGTGTCTGACAGATTTTTGGAACAGTGATCCATGAAAATGAAAAATGTTATTTTTCATTTGCACAGCCCACTGTTCCAAAGATCTGTCAAACGCCAGTGGGGTGTAAATGCTCACTGCACCCCTTATTAAATTCTGTGAGGGGTGTAGTTTCTTGCTCCATGGGGGGCTTTGTAAATGCACATGGCCCCCGACTTCTATTCCAACCAAATTCTCTCTCCAAAAGCTCAATGTGCATTGTAGTGCGCCCGCAGAGCAATTTACATCCACATATGGGGTATTTCCTTACTCAGAAGAAATGGTGTTACAAATTTTTGGAGGCTTTTTCTCCTATTACCCCTTGTGAAAATGAAAAATTTGGGGTAACACCAGTATTTTAGTGAAAAAAATCTAATTTTTCATTTTCACGTCTAACTGAAAACGGCTCACTATACCGTTCTTACGTGCCTTGAGTGATGTAGTTTCCAAAATAGTATGCCATGTGTTTTTGTTTTTTTGTTTTTTGCTGTTGTGGCACCATAGGGGCTTCCTAAATGCGACATGCCCCCCCCCCCCCCCCCAAAAAAAAAAAACCATTTCAGCTAAAATTGCTTTCCAAAAGCCAAATGTGACTCCTTGTCATCTGACCTCCACACATGGCCTATTTCCATACTCAGAAGAGATGGAGTTACAAATTTTGGGGGGCATTTTTCCCTAACACCCTTTGCAAAAATGTAAAATTTGGGGAAAACCCATCATTTTTGTGAAAAAAAAAATTTCATTTACACATCCAACTTGTCATGAAAAAACAATCTCGGAATCAGAATGAAAAGAAAAAGCATCCCAGAGTTATTAATTCTTAAAGTGACAGTGGTCAGATGTGCAAATAATGCTCAGGCCTAGAGATGAGCGAAGTTACAGTGATTCGATTCGTCACAAACCTTGGAGCTTGGCAGTTGCTGACTTTAGCCTGCATAAATTAGTTCATCTTTCAGGTGCTCCGGTGGGCTGGAGACTCTCTCCTAGGATTGTATCCACCTGTTCCAGCCCACCGGGGCCCCGGAAAGATAAACTAATTTATGGAGGCTAAAGTCAGCAACCGCTGAGAAGTTCGTGTTGAATCGAATCACTTAAGGTGAAAATGGGCTGGGTCCTAAGGCCCTTAAGGTGAAAAGGGGTCACCTTTTTCAGTAAGTAATTTGTGTAACTATTTTATGGGGAACCATTTAAAGTGTACCTGTCATATCACTGAAAAAATAATGCTTATATATAAGTTACTTACTAGGTCATGCAGATGCTTTTCATGTTTTATTTTTATGTGACTAGCTCACAAATCCCTCTGTCCTGCTGCTCACTCATTATGATATCCACTGCTCAGAAAGGGGCATGTCAGAGGCAAGCACTGATCCCGCCCTCACTCACCATGTATTCACTTCTTTCCTGAGTCTGCTGTGCTGAGCTGGGTCTCTTCATCCAATCACTGCAGGCTGCTCTGCAACCCCTCCTAACTGTTTTAATGCTGTAGTCTGTGAGCACATAGGAGTGATAGTCCCTCCCCCTTACTTCCCGGGACAAAGATGATACTGCATCCGGACAGGATTATGTTCTGGGTGGTATGGGGACCCCTAGTGGTCTTTTTTTTTTATAAGCCCACGATTTATATAAAAAGGAGATACATTTTTATTTATAAAGTATATTAAAAAGGTTAATGTTTTGCTAAGATGTACAATATACATGGCTCAAGTCCTGCAGGAATGCATGGGAACTGAGTTCCTGTACTTTTTCCACAGCAGGAGCACCATTCCCATTAGTAGAAGTCCTGCAGGGCCAGCCGTTGAGTGGAGGAGTTCCCACACTTTTTTTCCCCCAGGACATGACCCCTGACAATATATGAAAAGTTTTTGATTCTGACAGTGCCCATTTAAACATATAAAAGGGCAGTGTTTCCCAATCACTGCGCCTCCAGCTGTTGCAAAACATATATATATATATATATATATATATATATATATATATATACATATATACACACACGTATTAAAGCATGGCAACTTAAGGGTTAAACTATTGGACACCAACTTTACTTACAGCATTTGTGGGCTTCATGGGGAAGAAAGGCTGGACATACCATGAGCCTAGCAGCTGGAATAGATCCATTGATTAGTTTGATTGACATCTTACAAGAACATGTACATGTGTAATGGAGCCAGAAGCCTCTCGACCATTAAAGGTAAATGATCAACAAGACTCTTAGTCCTATTGTCTTTAAGCTGACCAAATCACCATACATTTATGGCCATATCACCTTCCTTTTTATTTTTTTATTAATTTAGAATTTAGCTTTTGATATTTTTCAAATCTACATTAACAAAGAAAAAGACCTGTACCGACTTTTTGGTTCTTTTTTTAAATTTTTTTTTTTTTTTATATTTTTAACTAGTGATTGATCGCTAAAGATTTTTCTTTTGGGGAAGTCATCTACAATGTGTTATTTGACCTCCCAAATCTAATGTATCAACTTATTAACCCTCACCTGCTGTGGGGATGCCTTTGTGATTCCCCTGCGCAGCCGGTCTCTCATTGACAGAGCACAGGAGAATTAATCATACTTACATGGGAGACGGCAGACAAAGCGTATTGAGGTCAGAAAAGCCATTACAAAATGACTGGACGGCCAGACCTTTTAAAGAGCAGATGTTTTAAGCGAAAAGTCATTTATAAAGAGGGGAAAAAAATTACATTTACTACATGATAGTGTTGATGTTCTGAAAGGTCATTATTATTTCTTCATTTTATTATTTAACTGCACTGTGGCTTTCGTTCTAACTTGCAGTTTTTGGAATTTGTTATCACTAAAGAAAGTTCTAAAGATATATATATATATATATATATATATATTTCTCATTATTCATAGGGTATGCCTATGGCACACCTCTAACTGCTTGCTAGGGTCTATAAATCATACAGGTACGTATGCAACATTTTCATTCATGAGCACAAATATATCTATCTATTTATCTATCTTATAAAAATTTTAAAATAAATAAATAATAATTTTGCTCTCTCTCTCTCTCTCTCTCTCTCTCTCTCTATATATATATATATATATATGTCAAAAATTGATCCTGGGAACTATAGGCCTGTAAGTTTAAAGAGTACCTGTCACCAAACTAAACTTTTAATACAGTATATTGTCCCTTATGTTATTATAAGACACTTTGCTATTTACTCTCTGTTAAAATTATCAACCTTTATATGTTTTTAATGTGATTGAAAAGACGGCCACTAGGTGGCTCTGTTCTGTTCCCTGCGCAAGTCGAACAGTCAGTTTGGTCTCCTCCCGGCCTGGCAGAAGACCAAACTCAATAAGTGCATGCGGGGCATGGCGAGGCACAGCTCTCACAGGCTTCAGTGATGTTGTGCCTGCTGGGGAACGTCCACTTTCTCCTGAAGGGAGCTCACACAATGTGAGCAAGGGGAAAGGTATGATACACAGCTTTTTAAAGCTCGGAATTTTATTTTTTAAAGGCAGGAGTAGTTAGGGAATATGATCTGAGTTAGTTTAGAAAATATGGTTTGATGACAGGTACTCTTTAACATCTGTTGTGGGTAAGATTCTTGAGGGTTTTCTGAGAGATGCTATTTTGGAATATCTTAATTAAAATAACCTTCTGACACAGCACCAACATGGGTTTATGCGGGATTGGTCCTGGCAGACTAATCTGATCAGCTTCTATAAAGAGGTAATTTATAGATTGAACCGAGGTAAAGCTGTGGATGTTATATATCTGGACTTTTCTAAGGCATTTGATACTGTGCCACACAGAAGGTTAGTACATAAAATAAGAATGCTGGGACTAGGGAAGATATATGGTTAGTGACTGGCTCAGTGATAAGAGGCAGAGGGTGAGTGTCAATGGAATGTACTCTGGTTGGGTGACAGTTACTAGTGGGCACTACAGGGATCAGTACTGTGTCCGCTTTTTCCAACATGTTTATTAATGACCTTGTAGAGGAATTACAAAGTAGAATTTACAGATGAAACTAAACTAGGTAGGGTGATCACCACAGAGGATGCTAACATAATATTACAGAGGGATCTGGGGAAGCTGGACTCTTGGGCGTAGACATGGCACATGAAGTTTAATGTGGATAAATGTAAGTGCGGATAAATGTTTAATGTGGATTATGCATTTGGACCGTAAAAACAAAATGTACAATTATGTGCTAAATAATAAGACATTAGGTAAAACTTCTACCAAAAAAGTTCTGGTGGACAGTAAACTCTACTTTAGCAATCAGTGCCAGGCAGCGGCTGCCAAGGCTAACAAAGTCATGGGTTGTATCAAGAGAAACATAAAGTTACGTGACCAGGACATAGCTTTGCCTCTATGTAAAGCATTGGTCAGACCACATATGGAGTATTGTGTCCAATTCTGGGCACCTGTATATAAAAAGGACATGGACAAACTGGAGAGGGTACAGAGGAGGGCAACAAAGATAATTAAAAGACATCTGCAGCAAAAAGATACATGTTTGATCGAGGGGGGTCCGACAGCTGGGACCCCTCGTGATCTCCCGAACGGTGTCGCGCTGTGCACCAGTTAATGCACGTATCGTCAACCTCACTGTGGTCGACGGTATGCCTCCTCCCCATACAGATCTATAGGAGACGTGCCAAAAAGTAGAAAAAACAGATATGGACGAAGAGGTCAAAAAGAGACTAAGCTCTTGGTATTAAAACAACATAGCATTTATTACAGAGCACATACAATGCATTTCAGGGCCCTTCCTCAGGACAAGGTGCTGGTGTACTGGCATGAGCACCAACAATATATACCTGCATCCCCACCTCTCCCATAGAACTACATGGAGGAAGTGTGTCGGCCGCAATGTAATGCTGCAGCCAACACGCCTCCTGCATGGGAGAGCCGCGGCCCCTTGCAGGTGATTCGGGGGGGGGGGGGGGGTCCCAGCGTTCTGACCCCCCACGATTAGACACTAATTCCCTATCATGTGAATAGGGGATAAGTTGTTTTTGCTGTTTAATGGTAAGTTGTTTTTGTCCTTTAATGGTATGGGAGGATTACAGGACCAAGGCAGGTTATCAAGCTTGGGGTTATTTAGTTTGGAGAAAAGACGTCTTAGGGGCGATCTGATTACAATGTACAAATATATGAATGGACAGTACAGAGATCTTTCTAGAGATCTTTTTATACCTAGACCGGCAACCATGACAAGGGGCATCCTCTACATCTAGAGGAAAGAAGGTTTCACCATCATCACAGACAGAAATTCTTTACTGTAAGAGCAATGAAACTATGAAACTCTCTGCCTCATGATGTTGTGATGTCTGGCTCAATAAACAAGTTCAAGGGGGGCCTGGATGTTTTTCTAGAGAGTAATAACATTAGAGGTTTTGGATTGTAGATTTACGGGGATAGAATGTTGATCCAGCAATTTATTCTGATTGCCACATTGAAGTTGGGAAGGAATTTTTCCTCTGTCTTGGGCAATTGGTATAAGGCCTCATTGTTTATTTTTTTTTTCTTTCTCTGGATCAACACATTATGGGTTTAGGTTGAACTCGATGGATTTGTATTTTTTTTTTTTAACCGTACAAACAATCTTACTATGTTACTATGGTCACATTTGTCACTGGACAGTAGTGAACACCCATGTGTCGTTGCAGTCTTTCTCCCACTTCCAGCATGGCATTGCGCAGTGATCTGACCTGGTGATACGTCTCACTGAATATGGCTACAAGAGTGAATTTGACAAATGATATTCATGCAAAGCAGTGCTGCTGCAGAAGAAAAAGAGCTGTCTCTCTATTGCCACCTAATGGACATAGCTTTCATGTACGTCAATGCTCGACACCTTAAAGAGCCATAACATTTTTAGACATGATGTTTTATAAACATGATTAATATAAGATAGGTGTATTAATGAAGGGAGAGATGAGGGAGAGGGGACGTTTGTGGATGTGAGGACTTGTAGGATCCTCCCATTTACAAGAATGCACAAAGGACCGTATTAAGGCTTTTTTGGGTGAAAGGTGTAGGTCAAATGTAATGTCATTCCTATGTGACTCAATAGTCTAGCACAGCTGTTCTCAACCTGTGGATCGCGACCCCTTTGGGGTCGAACGACCTTTTCACAGGGGTTGCCTAAGACCATCGGAAAACACATATTTCTGATGGTCTTAGGAATTGAGACACCCGTGGGGAACTCTGCTGCCTATACCTAATGTGGGGAACTCTGCTGCCTATACCTAATGTGGGGAACTCTGCTGCCTATACCTAATGTGGGGGAACTCTGTTGCCTATACCTAATGTGGGGGAACTCTGCTGCCTATAACTAATGTGGGGAAACTCTGCTGCCTTAACCTAATGTGGGGAACTCTGCTGCCTATACCTACTGTGGGGGAACTCTGCTGCCTATACCAATTGTGGGGGAACTCTGCTGCCTATACCTAATGTGGGGGAACTGCTGCCGCCTATACCTAATGTGGGGGAACGGCTGCTTACCGAGTGCAGGGTACTTCTGCTGCCTAGGACTATCTACTATGTTCCTTCCTAGCTAATATAAGGAAAAACTACTAAACTAATAGGAGGGCTACCTACTACCTACATATGGTTTTCATACAGGGGGAAGCTATCTGGGAGATTTACCTACAGGGAGCATGACTACCTACCTGGGGGACATTATCTATCTGGGGGCATGACCTACTAGGGACCACTACCTACCTGGGGGCATTATCTACCTGTAACTTCTATAAGCAACACCTTATTTTCTGTCCGCTAACACAAAAAACTCAAAAGACTCTGGATCTGCCACTAGGTGAAAGGGGATGCTGGCTACCTACTTGACTAACTACCTGGCTACCTAACTTTTTACCCGGATGTCTAACTACTTACAATTCTTAACAGTAGCAAAATTACAGTTATGAAGTAGCAACGAAAATAGCTTTATGGTTGGGGGTCACCACAACATGAGGAACTGTATTAAAGGGTCTCTGCACTGGGAAGGTTGAGAGCCATTGGTCTAGCAGAATTTGGAGAAACACCAACATATGGCTCTGGGGCAGCTGGATGCTAGTGTGGACCAATGCCTATAACATCTTTGTACCATAACTAGTCTTAGAAACATCTGATGCTTTAGAAACGTCCTGACTAAGGCTGCATTCACATCTCGTTTTACATTATGGGTGACTGATGCGGCTGGGGGAGGGGCAAACTGGGCGCTACCATACCCCAACCGGACCAGCGCTGAACTCCATTCACTTTAATGAGCTGACCAGAATCAAACGGTGACTCCGGTCGGCTCATTTTGACCTGTATCCAGTTTTGTGTCCGGACCTAAAACCGTAGTATGCTACGGTTTTATGTCCAGTCAGGAAATCGCATATGGGTAAAAAATTAGCCAACCGGAGTCACCGGCTGGGGTACGGGAGAGCCCGGTTTGCCCCTCCCCCAGCCGGATCCGGCACTTGGCTGCAAATCTGCACATGTTCCCATTAGTCGGCAGGATGGTTACTTTCTTTCAGAAGGGGGTGTAAATATTGAAGGGGTTATCCCATCTATCAACTGACTTGTTCCAGCAAGCCAACTGAGAAAGCCAAAGGCAGCTACAGCCGGGAAGTTAAGCAATGTGTGTTACTCAATTCGTGCAGCTCCTCAAGCTATACTGTTTCATAACTCCAAGAGTATCTTTCCCACGTTGGCTGATTTCGGCTTTCCCGACCACACCAGGGAGGTGGCAGGAAAAAGCCAATTGAGGAGATAGGATGACCCTTTCAAGGTCAGGGAGCATGGATCTGAGATTCAGGGGGCATAAATCTGATGTCTAGAACATATAACTCTTACTAGATTCCACCCCCTCCTTCCCCCAAAGAGTCACACCACCAACTAAAAGAAAGTTACCAACCAGCTGGCCTTAGAAGATTTGCAATCACATTAGTAAAATCCAAGTATCTCTGGAATGAGGAGATGCAGAAACAAAATACAATCTAAATAATTCTACCTTTTCAAACTGGCCTCAGGTCTTCTTTAAATAGTTGAGAGAAAAAACACGAAACTAGGGAATCACCAAATTTCTACCACATGGTGTTGGTGGTTTATACACCAAGCAACAAGTCAAGTTAATGTTACTCTTCCACCAAGATTGAAAATATTAATTTTTGTGACCTAAATCATAAGAACAATGTAAAGGTAAAACATTTTTGCTAACTCACAAGAGATTATTTTTACATGATTTCCCTTTGTGCTAACAATTACTGATGTGATTTCTGGTATGTTGAAAATTTTGTTACAAATGTGTCTTCCACTTACATACACATTATTGGGCGCATAGCAATTAACTACTCCACAGAAGGCCTGTCACTTTTTCCGAGTACACAGTCAGCCCCTTCATGTTATAAATGTTAAATTATATTTGACATTTAATTTAAAGCCCACGCTGCCCTAATTCTAAAAAAGAAAATGCTCTGTTCATAGTAAAGAAGCACCAGGGCCCCTTATTACAGAAACAGCAGCCCTTTGAGTCATTCTCTGCGTTGTTCATCTATATTTTCTGCGCTGTGAAAATCTGAATTGATATAAATGCCATATTTTAACACAAAAAATGACATTTTATTTGCAGCCAATTTCATTCCTCATGCAGGTAAGCAAGCACATCACATTGGGCATAATGAGTAACGCAGGTAATAGCCAATAATGGTAGATAATATAAAGACACTGGATATAAGAATCCAAGTTACAGGATGAATTCAGCAAGATAAGCAACGCTTCACTATAAACTGTCCGGCTTGTAATAGTAGGAAAAGGGGTTTAGGCATTAAAGGGGTACTCCACTAGACAGCGTGGAACTAAATGTTCCGAATGCTGTTTTCACACTGCGGGGGTCGGCCAATCCCCCTAATGACATCCCAACCACGCCTCCTCAATGCAAGTCTATGACTTGCATTGAGGGGGCGTGGTTGCGATGTCACAAGGGGGCGTGGCTGACCCTCGCAGCGCGAAAACAGCGTTCGGAACATTTAGTTCCACGCTGGCTAGTGGAGTACCCCTTTAAAGGGGTATTCCAGCGATTAACACATCACCTGTCAACAGAATAGGGAATAAACCTATAAAAAGAATAGGAATGGAGCATTGGAATGGAGCAGAGTGTTACGCCGAGCGCTCCGGGTCCCCGCTCCTCCCCGGAGCGCTCACGGCGTCTCTCTCCCTGCAGCGCCCCGGTCAGTCCCGCTGACCGGGAGCGCTGCACTGACATGGCCGTCGGGGATGCGATTCGCACAGCGGGACGCGCCCGCTCGCGAATCGCGTCCCAGGTCACTTACCCGTCCCGGGCCCCTCCTGTCATGTGCTGGCGCGCGCGGCTCCGCTCTCTAGGGCGCGCGCGCCAGCTCTCTGAGACTTAAAGGGCCAGTGCACCAATGATTGGTGCCTGGCCCAATTAGCTTAATTGGCTTCCACCTGCTCCCTGGCTATATCTGCTCACTGCCCCTGCACTCCCTTGCCGGATCTTGTTGCCTTGTGCCAGTGAAAGCGTTTAGTGTTGTCCAAGCCTGTGTTACCTGAACCCTTGCTATCCATCTTGACTACGAACCTTGCCGCCTGCCCCCGACCTTCTGCTACGTCTGACCTTGCCTCTGCCTAGTCCTTCTGTCCCACGCCTTCTCAGCAGTCAGCGAGGTTGAGCCGTTGCTAGTGGATACGACCTGGTTGCTACTGCCGCAGCAAGACCATCCCGCTTTGCGGCGGGCTCTGGTGAACACCAGTAGCCTCTTAGAACCGGTCCACCAGCACGGTCCACGCCAATCCCTCGCTGACACAGAGGATCCACTACCTGTAAGCCGAATCGTGACACAGAGGTTGTGCGTATACATTGCTGCAGAAGATGGCCGAGTATACTGCTCAGCTATCTACAGCAGCTCCCCTAGATAATGACAGAAGTAGCAGTGTGCATTTTTGACCATCGCTCTATGGGAGACTCAGGTTTCCATTTTTGCGACAGAGATAGGATACAAGTGTTAAAGGCTAGTTTACCCCTTTAAATGTTAAAAAGTCTATATTGGTGAAGATAAAAGAAAGGCGCCCATAGCAAAAATTACAATAAGGTCTGGAGGATGCCCCAGTGGGCCCTAGCTATGACAAAGATTTTGACCCCAATGATCACAAAAAGACAAACCCATAGATGACTGACTTTGAAGCCAGCCACTAGGGTCTATATTGGATAATTCATAAATAGCCCATTAAACCTTATTGAGACTGTATCTGTACATACAACGATAACAAAGATTGCATGCAATTATAAGGATGTGGCATGATTGTATAAAGGTAATGGTGGGCCCAACCATTATGTTGCCAGGTTTAGAATCATGTTGTCTTTTTTCTACTGCACACCCTTTCTATGAACCTGGGACAATTTCCTAAGTTTTGTTTGCTAAAAATGCAGTTCCTCTGGGAGGAAAGCCCTGCATATTTTCACATTACCTAAAAAGAATAGAAAAAACTAGAACGGGAACCCCTCTCTATCAAGGCCCAATAGTAGCTGCATGGTCGGCTTGTACAAAAGAAAGACACTTGCTCAAGTATAAATTGATACATTGATGCTTTTATTCTATTTCATCAACTATATACCCTTTAAAGAACTGGTCACTGAGATGATATTGCTATAATCTACAGCCAGAACTAGAGGACACAACAATGGTTACGTTTGGCCCTCCATCTTGATGATTAAAGGACAGTGATGCAGCATGCCACATATGTTGGTAGGCATATTTAGGTAGCACCCCTATTTATATGAGTTATCTATTAGATATCTTAGTCATTAAGGGACACAATTAAACATAAAGATTTAAATTGAGGACAAAGTCTGGTCCTAGATATATCGACAAAAAGGTAGAGCACCTCATAGATTAATCATGTCACAGCTTATAGGAACAGAGAAAGATGTCAAGTATGGATGCTCTGCTCATCTGTGGATGTTATGGACAGTGACAAATAATAAGGCCTGTACTAGCTCAGAGGTAATTGGTCCTCGCTGTGTTCACACTTTAGCCCAGTGTAAGGCAGCAACTTTGAGACGGTAAATCGCTGAGCCAAACAGGACAGGTGCATAAGCAAATATGTCAAATGATTGGTCCACAGTGTCTCTGTGCACCAGCCAAAGAGACACTGACCACAAATTTTGTTAAAGGAAGAAATTCCAAAGATTGCGCATTTTGAGGACAAAATCCCCTTCCTCAGATCATAGAACGTACATGATATACATCCTATGATCTGAGCAAGGGGCTTTGGTACCTGAAATGTGTAATATTGGTCCAAATAAAAATTTTTTTGTTTTCTATAATCAATTCTGTGGCATTTCCTCCGTAGTCGGACTGGAACCTCAGCCTTTTTTAGTTTTCATTTGCATGTGGCAAAAAATTTGCTCCTATGCCTAGTTGAGCACAAGTCAGAGCAGTATAAGTAAGTGTCATCATTTATCCTGCAAATGATCCCAAAAAGGGGGTTGATCCTAAAATCTTACAACCCATGTGTTATAATGAAATAAAGACAGGCTGTATATTTACAGTATACCATAATTTTCTCCCTTGTCACTCTATCCTTTTATTATCAATATCCAATTCCAATTTTTCCAGTTCCAATTTAAATTTCACTTTACAACATAGAATTATTAATAATACTATAAAGCGATATTTCCTGGGTACAGACCTTTTCTACTGTGCAATCTGTTTTTCATCACTTCATAATTCTGAGAAAAATCTTAAGGAGCAGACACGGGAATAGAGCCAGGATCTACCTTCTCCAGCGTCTTAGTCTTCTTTCATCCTCTGTTGCATTTAGTTATCCCAATGCTTTATAGTAACGCACAAGATGCTGGTGCCTGTACTTGTATATATGGCTGTATTTACTTTTATAGAGCCATTGAGTACACAAAGCTGTTGCAGAAAACTTCCCTATATGATATAGAGTATTTTCAGCACAAAATAAATACAGTCTAGTAGTGCATAGAAGTCTGCTCAGCTACAGGATAACAATCTGCCACTTTGATATCACCGGCTGCTTCCAACACTGTGTTGCTTTGTACTATGTTGCTAAGGAGCAACTAAGAGTAATTTAAGAGTGTATGCAGGAAATCTTAAAGTACAGATACTATTTCACTGTGTCCATTTTATTATTTTACATTATTGCTTAAATAAGCGTGCATGTCTATCAATAAAGAATGTGTTCATAGAATCCTAACTAAGCATTCCTCATCTTTGGATGGGCTTCATGCAAACAAGGAAATTCAACAACAAAATTCCAACAACCATGTCTACCTGAGACTGTCAAAGTTCTATACTATGGAAAGTTCTATACTATGGAAAAATTGGTGAAAAAGTGGTGAGGTTTGGTGAGAAAGGGGCAAAGAACAAATGTAAAATGAAGGACAAATACTATGGCCTAGATTTAAATGGTTATACAGGGAAAAAAACTTTTTCTATATTTCAACTGGCTCCAGAAAGTTAAACAGATTTGTAAATTACTTCTATTAAAAATGTTAATCCTTTCAGCACTTATGAGCTGCTGAAGTGGAGTTGTTCTTTTCTGTCTAAGTGCTCTCTGATGACACTTGTCTCTGTAACTGTCCAGAGTAGAAGCAAATCCCCATAGCAAACCTCTTCTGCAGTTCCTGAGACAAGCAGAGATGTCAGCAGAGAGCACTGTTGCCAGACAGAAGAAAACAACTCAACTTCATCAGCTGATAAATATTGGAAGGATTAAGATTATTTTAATAGAAGTCATTTACAAATCTGTTTAACTTTCTGGAGCCAGCTGATGTAAAAAAAAGTTTTTTCCTGGAATACCCCTTTCATTGGTTAAAATATTGTAGTACCCTAAAATAAGTAGCCTCAGTAGACACTAATGCCCTACAAGAAAGAAAAAAGCTTGACAAGATCTATAAGCTTGGTCAGGATGCCCAAAAAGGTGGTGGGATAAAAAGAAGGTAAAAGATTCACATCCATCTTAAATGGCACTGAAACATTGTCTTCTAAAAGTGTGGTCCTCTCAAAGAAGGGATGGTGATGGGACTAAAACATGTCATGGAAGATGTGGTCTGCATAAGGATGGTGGTCCTCTCAAAGAAGGGATGGTGATGGGACTAAAACATGTCATGGAAGATGTGGTCTGCATAAGGATGGTGGTCCTCTCCAAGAAGGAATGACGATGGGACTGAAATATGTCATGGAAGATGTGGTCTGCATAAGGATGGTGGTCCTCTCCAAGAAGGAATGACGATGGGATTGAAATATGTCATGGAAGACGTGGTCTGCATAAGGATGGTGGTCCTCTCCAAGAAGGAATGATGACGGGACTGAAACATGTCATGGAAGACGTGGTCTGCATAAGGATGGTGGTCCTCTCCAAGAAGGAATGACGATGGGACTGAAATATGTCATGGAAGATGTGGTCTGCATAAGGATGGTGGTCCTCTCCAAGAAGGAATGACGATGGGACTGAAATATGTCATGGAAGATGTGGTCTGCATAAGGATGGTGGTCCTCTCCAAGAAGGAATGACGATGGGACTGAAATATGTCATGGAAGATGTGGTCTGCATAAGGATGGTGGTCCTCTCCAAGAAGGAATGACGATGGAACTGAAACATGTCATGGAAGATGTGGTCTGCATAAGGATGGTGGTCCTCTCCAAGAAGGAATGATGACGGGACTGAAATATGTAATCGAAGATGTGGTCTGCATAAGGATGGTGGTCCTCTCCAAGAAGGAATGACGATGGGACTGAAATATGTCATTGAAGATGTGGTCTGCATAAGGATGGTGGTCCTCTCCAAGAAGGAATGACGATGGACCTGAAACATGTCATGGAAGATGTGGTCTGCATAAGGATGGTGGTCCTCTCCAAGAAGGAATGATGACGGGACTGAAATATGTAATCGAAGATGTGGTCTGCATAAGGATGGTGGTCCTCTCCAAGAAGGAATGACGATGGGACTGAAACATGTCTATAGGCTATCAATGCACTCTTGCCCATGAGGGAATTTATCAAGACTGGCATTTCTTATGCCGGTCTTGATGCAAAGAGTACTGACTTAGGATGCACAAAGTTCATTAAGAGGTGCAAGACAAAGATATTTTGAAATATAGCAGTTGAAATCTATGCCATCTATGAGCTTGCACAAAAAGTTACAACTACTGTATGCCAGAAGAGTGGCTTACAAGCTTTAATAACCCCCCCCCCCTCCTATTTGTTGCATGCCTCTGTCTACTATTGTAAAATATAGTACAGACCATTTATTCTAGATTTAGAACAAACAGATTAACAAAATTTGTCTTGTTTACTTCTTTCATAGTAAATGACTTGTGATGTTATTTTATAGCTGCAATAATAACACTGGAAGAATATAATATAAAATAAAAAGTATTTTCCGTATATATCTACAAATAACAGACTAAAGGTTAATAATGATGCCGCCTTCCACTGGTAAATTATCATTTAGTGTGAACTTAAAAAAAAATAACTATTTCTAAATGAGCTTTTAAGGTCTAAATGTAACTAAATATTTCAGCGTTTTTATTACCCTATCATTTAAGGATGACTGTTAGTAGAGGGCTTTGTATTCAGCTTACTTTCCCATATTGACATTTCTTCTTGTGTTTGTTTTCTAGAAACAAATTAACTTTCCATCATGACTTGAAGAAATAAATGGGGAGCCCGGTAATTACTCTGGGAGATTAGAATTGCATAAGTGCTACGGAATAAAAAAAAAAAAAAATCCGAAATAGGAAAAGAAATGTGCTCTACGCCGAAATTACAAAAGGAGCGAAGAGCATTCATTTAAAGCTTGCAAAGAACTCAGTGACTTTCAGACATACTTTTACACAAGATACTACAGAGACACTCATTCTACTCAATTGTCTTCATTATCCACTCCGTTATACAAAATGCACCAGGCATATAGTAGAACCTGTATGGCCGCACAGATAATTGCTACACGTGCCACATATGGTGCTTCACACAGGAAAATTCTCCCCTAAAGGGGGTTTCCGGGACCTTTTTTTTATTGATGGCCTAAAATCAGGAAAGACCATGTCTAGCGTCCGGCTCAGTGAACCCAGCCAAATAGTCAACGCAACTGATGCCACAACTGATGACAAAAGTGCATCAGTTGTCATTAGTTTTTTGGCATACAGCGTCCATTATTTTTGAACACTGGACAGGGGAACACAGCAATATGCGTTCCCCTGTCCAGGGTGTCTAACCATCTGGCGTCCAACTTGAGATGCCGGATGAATGTGAACTGTCCCATTCAAATGGATGGGTTCAGTTCTAGCATCAGTTTCCCCCTAGTGATTTTAAGCAAGCAACTGAGGGAAAAGATGACTGACGTTGGACATATGTGGACAAGCCCTTACAGGGACCTGAGCTACAGTAACCAAGTTAAATCACTATACAATGGATAGAGGTGTCTGCTTCTAGTTCTGTTCACTGTGTATTATGGCGGCTGCATCTCTTCCAAACAGGTGATGGCCTATTCTCAGGCCATCAATAGAAAAAAGACCTGAGAACCCCTCGTAAGCATTGCACCTAGAGGAAAACATGAGTAATACAGGATCCAATAGAGAAGTGGTCCCCAATCCAGTCCTCAAGGGCCACCTGAGAGGCCATCGCATGTTGAGATTATCGTATGTCGGGGCCATCGTAGGTCGAGGGGACACTGTATGCCACATTTTTTTTATTGTGGTATTTGGACAGATTTAAAGAGGAAAAACAGAGAAAATCAGACCTATAGAGATACATTATGGTAAAATAGACTGCTATGACTGCTGTGCTACAGCTTGGAGGTTGTAGGGAGCCATTATACGGCCATGTTCATGTTGCAGAATCATAAAAATGGTAAATGTAGTTGTTACGCCGAGCGCTCCGGGTCCCCGCTCCTCCCCGGAGCGCTCGCTACACTTCCCTCACTGCAGCGCCCCGGTCGGTTCCACGGACCCGGGGCGCTGCGTTACCACCTCCGGCCGGGATGCGATTCGCGATGCGGGTAGCGCCCGCTCGCGATGCGCACCCCGGCTCCCGTACCTTACTCGCTCCCCGTCAGTTCTGTCCCGGCGCGCGCGGCCCCGCTCCCTAGGGCGCGCGCGCGCCGGGTCTTTGCGATTTAAAGGGCCACTGCACCGCTGATTGGTGCAGTGGTTCCAATTAGTGTTTACACCTGTGCACTTCCCTATATCACCTCACTTCCCCTTCACTCCCTCGCCGGATCTTGTTGCCCTAGTGCCAGTGAAAGCGTTCCTTGTGTGTTCCTTGCCTGTGATTCCAGACCTTCTGCCGTTGCCCCTGACTACGATCCTTGCTGCCTGCCCCGACCTTCTGCTACGTCCGACCTTGCTTCTGTCTACTCCCTTGTACCGCGCCTATCTTCAGCAGCCAGAGAGGTTGAGCCGTTGCTAGGGGATACGACCTGGTCACTACCGCCGCAGCAAGACCATCCCGCTTTGCGGCGGGCTCTGGTGAAAACCAGTAGTGACTTAGAACCGATCCTCTAGCACGGTCCACGCCAATCCCTCTCTGGCACAGAGGATCCACCACCTGCCAGCCGGCATCGTGACAGTAGATCCGGCCATGGATCCCGCTGAAGTTCCTCTGCCAGTTGTCGCTGACCTCACCACGGTGGTCGCCCAGCAGTCACAACAGATTGCGCAACAAGGCCAACAGCTGTCTCAACTGACTGTTATGCTACAACAGTTACTACCACAGCTCCAGCAATCATCTCCTCCGCCAGCTCCTGTACCTCCTCCGCAGCGAGTGGCCGCTTCTGGAATACGACTATCCTTGCCGGATAAATTTGATGGGGACTCTAAGTTTTGCCGTGGCTTTCTTTCCCAATGTTCATTACACTTGGAGATGATGTCGGACCAGTTCCCCACTGAAAGGTCTAAGGTGGCTTTCGTAGTCAGCCTGCTGTCTGGAAAAGCCCTGGCTTGGGCCACACCGCTCTGGGACCGCAATGACCCCGTCACTGCCTCTGTACACTCCTTCTTCTCGGAAATTCGAAGTGTCTTTGAGGAACCTGCCCGAGCCTCTTCTGCTGAGACTGCCCTGTTGAACCTGGTCCAGGGTAATTCTTCCGTTGGCGAGTATGCCGTACAGTTCCGTACCCTTGCTTCAGAATTATCCTGGAATAATGAGGCACTCTGCGCGACCTTTAAAAAAGGCCTATCCAGCAACATTAAAGATGTTCTGGCCGCACGAGAAATCCCTGCTAACCTACATGAACTCATCCATCTTGCCACTCGCATTGACATGCGTTTTTCCGAACGGCGTCAGGAGCTCCGCCAGGATATGGACTCTGTTCGCACGAGGCGTTTCTTCTCCCCGGCTCCTCTCTCCTCTGGTCCCCTGCAATCTGTTCCTGTGCCTCCCGCCGTGGAGGCTATGCAGGTCGACCGGTCTCGCCTGACACCCCAAGAGAGGACACGACGCCGCATGGAGAATCTCTGCCTGTACTGTGCTAGTACCGAACACTTCCTGAAGGATTGTCCTATCCGTCCTCCCCGCCTGGAAAGACGTCCGCTGACTCCGCACAAAGGTGAGACAGTCCTTGATGTCTACTCTGCTTCTCCACGTCTTACTGTGCCTGTGCGGATGTCTGCCTCTGCCTTCTCCTTCTCTGCTGTGGCCTTCTTGGACTCTGGATCTGCAGGAAATTTTATCTTAGCCTCTCTCGTCAACAGGTTCAACATCCCGGTGACCAGTCTCGCCAGACCCCTCTACATCAATTGTGTAAACAATGAAAGATTGGACTGTACTATACGTTTCCGCACGGAGCCCCTTCTAATGTGCATCGGATCTCATCACGAGAGGATTGAACTGTTGGTCCTCCCCAATTGCACTTCTGAAATCCTTCTTGGACTTCCCTGGCTTCAACTCCATTCCCCAATCCTGGATTGGTCCACTGGGGAGATCAAGAGTTGGGGGCCCTCTTGTTCCAAGGACTGCTTAAAACCGGTTCCCAGTAAACCTTGCCGTGTCCCTGTGCTTCCTCATGTAACCGGTCTCCCTAAGGCCTATATGGACTTTGCGGACGTTTTTTGCAAAAAACAAGCTGAGACTCTACCTCCTCACAGGCCTTATGATTGTCCCATTGACCTCCTCCCGGGCACTACTCCACCCCGGGGCAGAATCTATCCTCTGTCCGTCCCAGAGACTCTTGCCATGTCTGAATACGTCCAAGAAAATTTAAAAAAGGGCTTTATCCGTAAATCCTCCTCTCCTGCCGGAGCCGGATTTTTCTTTGTGTCCAAAAAAGATGGCTCTCTACGTCCTTGCATTGACTACCGCGGTCTTAATAAAATCACGGTTAAGAACCGCTACCCCCTACCCCTCATCTCTGAACTCTTTGATCGTCTCCAAGGTGCCCATATTTTTACCAAACTGGACTTAAGAGGTGCTTAATCTCATCCGCATCAGAGAGGGGGATGAATGGAAAACGGCATTTAACACCAGAGATGGACACTTTGAGTATCTGGTCATGCCCTTTGGTCTATGCAACGCCCCTGCCGTCTTCCAAGACTTTGTTAATGAAATTTTTCGTGATCTCCTATACTCCTGTGTTGTTGTATATCTGGACGATATCCTGATTTTTTCTGCCAATCTTGAAGAACACCGCCAGCATGTCCGTATGGTTCTTCAGAGACTTCGTGATAATCAACTCTATGCCAAAATAGAGAAATGTCTGTTTGAATGCCAATCTCTTCCTTTTCTAGGATACTTGGTCTCTGGCCAGGGACTACAAATGGACCCAGATAAACTCTCTGCCGTCTTAGATTGGCCACGCCCCTCCGGACTCCGTGCCATCCAACGTTTTTTGGGGTTCGCCAATTATTACAGGCAATTTATTCCACATTTTTCTACCATTGTGGCTCCTATTGTGGCTTTAACAAAAAAAAATGCCGATCCCAAGTCTTGGCCTCCTCAAGCGGAAGACGCCTTTAAACGACTCAAGTCTGCCTTTTCTTCGGCTCCCGTGCTCTCCAGACCTGACCCATCTAAACCCTTCCTATTGGAGGTTGATGCCTCCTCAGTGGGAGCTGGAGCTGTCCTTCTACAAAAAAACTCTTCCGGGCATGCTGTTACTTGTGGTTTTTTTTCCAGGACCTTCTCTCCGGCGGAGAGGAACTACTCCATCGGGGATCGAGAGCTTCTAGCCATTAAATTAGCACTTGAGGAATGGAGGCATCTGCTGGAGGGATCAAGATTTCCAGTTATTATTTACACCGATCACAAGAACCTCTCCTACCTCCAGTCTGCCCAACGGCTGAATCCTCGTCAGGCCAGGTGGTCTCTGTTCTTTGCCCGATTTAATTTTGAAATTCACTTTCGGCCTGCTGATAAGAACATTAGGGCCGATGCTCTCTCTCGTTCCTCAGATGCCTCTGAAATTGAACTCTCTCCTCAACACATCATTCCTCCTGACTGCCTGATTTCCACTTCTCCAGCCTCCATCAGGCAAACTCCTCCAGGAAAGACCTTTGTTTCTCCACGCCAACGCCTTGGGATCCTCAAATGGGGTCACTCCTCCCATCTCGCAGGTCATGCGGGCATCAAGAAATCTGTGCAACTCATCTCTCGCTTCTATTGGTGGCCGACTCTAGAGACTGATGTGGTGGACTTTGTGCGAGCCTGCACTATCTGTGCCCGGGATAAGACTCCTCGCCAGAAGCCCGCTGGTTTTCTTCATCCTCTACCTGTCCCCGAACAACCTTGGTCTCTGATTGGTATGGATTTTATTACTGACTTACCCCCATCCCATGGCAACACTGTTATTTGGGTGGTCGTTGATCGATTCTCCAAAATGGCACATTTCATCCCTCTTCCTGGTCTTCCTTCAGCGCCTCAGTTGGCTAAACAATTTTTTGTACACATTTTTCGTCTTCACGGGTTGCCTACACAGATCGTCTCGGATAGAGGCGTCCAATTTGTGTCTAAATTCTGGAGGGCTCTCTGTAAACAACTCAAGATTAAATTAAATTTTTCTTCTGCATACCATCCTCAATCCAATGGACAAGTAGAGAGAATTAACCAGATCTTGGGTGACTATTTACGACATTTTGTTTCCTCCCGCCAGGATGACTGGGCAGATCTTCTACCTTGGGCCGAATTCTCGTATAATTTCAGAATCTCTGAATCTTCCTCCAAATCTCCGTTTTTCGTGGTGTACGGCCGTCACCCTCTTCCCCCCCTCCCTACCCCCTTGCCCTCTGGTCTGCCCGCTGTGGATGAAATTTCTCGTGATCTTTCCACCATATGGAAAGAGACCCAAAATTCTCTCTTACAGGCTTCTTCTCGCATGAAGAGATTCGCAGATAAGAAAAGAAGAGCTCCTCCCATTTTTTCCCCTGGAGACAAGGTATGGCTCTCCGCTAAATATGTCCGTTTCCGTGTCCCGAGCTATAAGTTGGGACCACGCTATCTTGGTCCTTTTAAAGTTTTGTGTCAAATTAATCCTGTCTCTTACAAACTTCTTCTTCCTCCTTCTCTTCGTATCCCTAATGCCTTTCACGTCTCTCTTCTTAAACCTCTCATCCTCAACCGTTTTTCTCCTAAATCTGTTCCTCCCACTCCTGTTTCCGGCTCCTCGGACATCTTCTCTGTCAAAGAGATTTTGGCCTCTAAAAAGGTCAGGGGAAGAACTTTTTTTTTAGTGGATTGGGAGGGTTGTGGTCCAGAAGAGAGGTCCTGGGAACCTGAGGACAATATCCTGGACAAAAGTCTGATCCTCAGGTTCTCAGGCCCCAAGAAGAGGGGGAGACCCAAGGGGGGGGGTACTGTTACGCCGAGCGCTCCGGGTCCCCGCTCCTCCCCGGAGCGCTCGCTACACTTCCCTCACTGCAGCGCCCCGGTCGGTTCCACGGACCCGGGGCGCTGCGTTACCACCTCCGGCCGGGATGCGATTCGCGATGCGGGTAGCGCCCGCTCGCGATGCGCACCCCGGCTCCCGTACCTTACTCGCTCCCCGTCAGTTCTGTCCCGGCGCGCGCGGCCCCGCTCCCTAGGGCGCGCGCGCGCCGGGTCTTTGCGATTTAAAGGGCCACTGCACCGCTGATTGGTGCAGTGGTTCCAATTAGTGTTTACACCTGTGCACTTCCCTATATCACCTCACTTCCCCTTCACTCCCTCGCCGGATCTTGTTGCCCTAGTGCCAGTGAAAGCGTTCCTTGTGTGTTCCTTGCCTGTGATTCCAGACCTTCTGCCGTTGCCCCTGACTACGATCCTTGCTGCCTGCCCCGACCTTCTGCTACGTCCGACCTTGCTTCTGTCTACTCCCTTGTACCGCGCCTATCTTCAGCAGCCAGAGAGGTTGAGCCGTTGCTAGGGGATACGACCTGGTCACTACCGCCGCAGCAAGACCATCCCGCTTTGCGGCGGGCTCTGGTGAAAACCAGTAGTGACTTAGAACCGATCCTCTAGCACGGTCCACGCCAATCCCTCTCTGGCACAGAGGATCCACCACCTGCCAGCCGGCATCGTGACAGTAGTAAGTGCTGCCGTGTAGTTTTATAGCCTATAATTTCGAATCCAATGATTCACTGTTTACAAGGTTAACAGTATATAAATGACATGAAAGACAGGAGGGTCACATTATATAGTCTTTACAGTCACATGGATGGGCTTGTAGGTTTTCTCATTTCTCTTTTTCGAATATTAACTGATGTGCAAATTTTTTCTGGTTTGATATCTGCGCAATGTTAAAAGTTGAAGGCAAAAATCCCACACTGAAAGCACTTTAGAGAAAATGTTAGTTAACTGCATAAATAGTGATTCTCCAATGTAATGTTATCTATACAATCGCTGCCTTTATCCATAGGAATGTGCTAATAATAACCCTTTCCAAATTCCCCATGGTTTCCCTGGAGAAACAGCAAAAGATGCGGAATGTTTTAGCCTGCATTCTGGAATCCATGAATAGATTTCTGCTGACGGACAATGTGCAATATTGGAACATTTTCAAAGCTAAAGGAGGAATATCCAATAATATAATTGAACTGAGGAATTAATATTTATGCAATTCACTATAATATTTATAAAATCTGCTTTAAAGCATATCGATTCAAAAGTGTTTTTTTAGCCTGCATGGTTACATAGTTAGTACAGTTGAAAAAAGACATATGTCCATCAAGTTCAACCAGGGAATTAAGGGGTAGGGGTGTGGCGCGATATTGGGAAGGGATGAGATTTTATATTTCTTCATAAGCATTAATGTTATTTTGTTCCAGAAATGTATCTAATCCTGTTTTAAAGCTGTAAATTGTTCCAGCTGTGACCAGTTCCTGAGGTAGACCGTTCCATAAATTCACAGTCCTCACGGTAAAGAAGGCGTGTCGCCCCTTTAGACTAAACTTTTTCTTCTCCAGACGGAGGGAGTGCCCCCTCGTCCTTTGGGGGGGTTTAACCTGGAACAGTTTTTCTCCATATTTTTTGTATGGGCCATTTATATACTTATATACGTTTATCATATCCCCCCTTAAACGTCTCTTCTCAAGACTAAACAATTGTAACTCCTTTAATCGCTCCTCATAGCTAAGATGTTCCATGCCCCATATTAGTTTAGTCGCGCGTCTCTGCACCCTTTCCAACTCTGCAGTGTCCCTTTTATGGACAGGTGCCCAAAACTGAACAGCATATTCCAGGTGAGGCCGTACCAATGATTTATAAAGGGGGAGTATTATGTCCCTGTCCCTTGAGTCCATGCCTCTTTTGATACATGACAATATCCTGCCGGCTTTGGAAGCAGCAGCCTGACATTGCATGCTACTCTGTAGTCTGTGATCTACAAGTACACCCAGATCCTTCTCTACCAGTGACTCTGACAGTTTAATCCCCCCTAAGACATACGATGCATGCAGGTTATTAGTACCCAGATGCATAACTTTACATTTATCCACATTGAACCTCATTTGCCTCTATAGACTGTACCATGCTACAAAGCTTGGTGTCATCTGCAAAGATAGAAACAGAGCTGTTAATACCATCCTCTATATCATTGATAAATAAATTAAACAGCAGCGGGCCCAGTACTGAACCTTGGGGTACACCACTAATAACCGGGGACCAATCAGAGTACGAATCATTGACCACCACTCTCTGGGTACGATCCATGAGCCAGTGTTCAATCCAGTTACAAACTAAAATTTCCAAACCCAAAGACCTTAACCTTCCTGTCAGACGTCTATGAGGGACAGTATCAAATGCTTTAGCAAAATCCAGAAACACTATATCCACAGCCATTCCTCTGTCAAGGCTTCTACTCACCTCTTCATAAAAGCAAATTAGATTGGTTTGACAACTTCTATCCTTAGTAAACCCATGCTGGCTATCACTTATAATACAATTATCCCCTATGTATTCCTGTATGTAATCCCTTATAAGTCCTTCAAACAATTTACCCACAATGCACGTTAAACTTACCGGTCTATAGTTTCCTGGGGAAGACCTAGAGCCCTTCTTGAAGATTGGCACCACATTCGCCTTGCGCCAGTCCCTTGGCACAATACCAGACACCAGAGAATCTCTAAATATCATGAACAAGGGTACAGATATTACTGAACTTACCTCTCTAAGAACTCGTGGGTGTAGTCCATCCGGCCCTGGGGATTTGCTTACATTTATATCACTTAACTTACCTTGTACCATCACTACATTAAGCCAGTTCAATACATTATATGATGTGTTACCAGCACTGACCTGGCCAATGTCAGCTCCTTCTTCCATAGTGTATACAGAACTAAAGAACCCATTCAGTAGCTCCGCCTTCTCTTGATCGCCTGTGACAACCTCCCCATTATCATTATTAAGGGGTCCTACATGCTCTGTCCTAGGTTTTTTTGCATTTATATATCTAAAAAAATATTTAGGATTAGTGTCACGATTCCGGCTGGCAGGTAGTGGATCCTCTGTGTCAGCGAGGGATTGGCGTGGACCGTGCTAGTGGACCGGTTCTAAGAGGCTACTGGTTTTCACCAGAGCCCGCCGCAAAGCGGGATGGTCTTGCTGCGGCAGTAGCAACCAGGTCGTATCCACTAGCAACGGCTCTACCTCGCTGACTGCTGAGAAGGCGTGGGACAGAAGGACTAGGCAGAGGCAAGGTCAGACGTAGCAGAAGGTCGGGGGCAGGCGGCAAGGTTCGTAGTCAGGATGGGTAGCAGAAGTAACCTGGGATGCGATTCGCGAGCGGGCGCGTCCCGCTGTGCGAATCGCATCCCCAACGGCCATGACAGTGCGGCGCTCCCGGTCAGCGGGACCGACCGGAGCGCTGCAGGGAGAAAGACGCCGTGAGCGCTCCGGGGAGGAGCGGGGACCCGGAGCGCTAGGCGTAACAGTACCCCCCCCCTTAGGTCTCCCCTTCTCTTTGTCCAGTAACTGCCTCCCCTGGGATGAGGACACCGGGAAAGAATGGAGGGTTTCCTCAACGGCAGGCAGTACAGCAGGAGTGGGAATGGGGAGGGAGGGCAGAGGGCGAGACCTGGCACGGGGCAGTGTGACACCAGGACGGGGGCCATGGGGTGGCACAGAGGCTTGCCTGACGGGACTGGGAGGGGGGGAGAGGCACTTCCTGTGGCAGGCAGAGTCCCAGTTCCTGATCTCCCCGGTGGTCCAATCAATGGTGGGGGAATGAAGCCGGAGCCAAGGCAGACCGAGGAGAACCTCAGAGGTACAGTTGGGGAGAATGAAAAATTCAATCCTCTCAAGGTGGGGTCCAATAGACATGAGGAGGGGCTCTGTGCGGTAACGCACGGTGCAGTCCAATCTGGCTCCGTTGACCGCGGAAATGTAGAGCGGCTTGACGAGACGGGTCACCGGGATGCTGAATTTATTAACAAATGACTCCAAAATAAAATTTCCTGAGGCACCGGAGTCCAAGCAGGCCACGGCTGAGAGGGAGGAGCTGGCTGAAGAAGAAATCCGCACGGGTACCGTGAGACGTGGAGGAGCAGACTTGGAACCAAGAGACGCCAAACCCACGTGAGCTGGGTGCGTGCGTGCGTTTCCCAGGCGTGGAGGACGGATAGGGCAATCCACCAAGAAATGCTCGGTACTGGCACAGTAAAGACAGAGATTTTCTTCCCTGCGGCGATTCCTCTCTTCCTGGGTCAGGCGAGACTTATCCACTTGCATGGCCTCCTCGGCGGGAGGCCCAGGCGTAGATTGCAACGGATACTGTGGGAGAGGTGCCCAGAGATCTAAGTCTTTTTCCTGGCGGAGCTCTTGGTGTCGCTCAGAAAAACGCATGTCAATGCGGGTAGCTAGATGGATGAGTTCTTGCAGATTGGCAGGGATCTCTCGTGCGGCCAGCACATCCTTGATGCGACTGGATAGGCCTTTTTTAAAGGTCGCGCAGAGAGCCTCGTTATTCCAGGATAGTTCTGAAGCAAGAGTACGGAATTGTACGGCATACTCGCCAACGGAAGAATTACCCTGGACCAGGTTCAACAGGGCAGTCTCGGCAGAAGAAGCTCGGGCTGGCTCCTCGAAGACACTCCGGAGTTCAGTGAAGAAGGCCTGGACTGTGGCTGTGGCAGGATCATTGCGGTCCCAGAGCGGTGTGGCCCAAGACAAGGCCTTTCCTGAGAGAAGGCTTACTACGAACGCCACCTTAGACCGTTCTGAAGGAAACAAGTCCGACATCATCTCCATATGCAGGGAACACTGAGACAAAAATCCACGGCAGAGTCTGGAGTCCCCATCAAATTTGTCCGGCAGGGACAAGCGGAGGCTAGGAGCGGCCACTCGCTGCGGAGGAGGTGCAGGAGCTGGCGGAGGAGATGGTTGCTGCTGTAGCAGAGGCAGAAGTTGCTGTAACGTGGCGGTCAACTGCGACAGCTGCTGTCCTTGTTGGGCAATCTGCTGCGATTGCCGAGCGACCACCGTGGTAAGGTCAGCGAGACTTGGCAGCGGCACCTCAGCGGGATCCATGGCCGGATCTACTGTCACGATTCCGGCTGGCAGGTAGTGGATCCTCTGTGTCAGCGAGGGATTGGCGTGGACCGTGCTAGTGGACCGGTTCTAAGAGGCTACTGGTTTTCACCAGAGCCCGCCGCAAAGCGGGATGGTCTTGCTGCGGCAGTAGCAACCAGGTCGTATCCACTAGCAACGGCTCTACCTCGCTGACTGCTGAGAAGGCGTGGGACAGAAGGACTAGGCAGAGGCAAGGTCAGACGTAGCAGAAGGTCGGGGGCAGGCGGCAAGGTTCGTAGTCAGGATGGGTAGCAGAAGTAACCTGGGATGCGATTCGCGAGCGGGCGCGTCCCGCTGTGCGAATCGCATCCCCAACGGCCATGACAGTGCGGCGCTCCCGGTCAGCGGGACCGACCGGAGCGCTGCAGGGAGAAAGACGCCGTGAGCGCTCCGGGGAGGAGCGGGGACCCGGAGCGCTAGGCGTAACAATTAGTTTTGCTTTCTTTGGCCACCTGTCTCTCATTTTGAATTTTTGCTGTTTTTATTACATTTTTACAGATTTTATTAAGCTCTTTGTACTGTTTAAATGTTATAGCTGACCCATCAGATTTGTATTTTTTGAAGGCTATTTTTAAACATCATGTGTCAGCCATGTAGGATTTAGTTTTAATCGTTTATATTTGTTCCCCTTTGGTATATATTTAGCTGTATAGTTATTTAGAGTTGATTTAAAGATGTCCCATTTACCTTCTGTATCAGTATTTGACAACACCTCCCCCCAGTCTATGTCCTGTAGTGCAGCTCTCAGCCCAGGGAAGTTTGCCTTTTTAAAGTTATATGTTTTTGCCTTCCCCGTCTGTCTTTGTTTTCTACATTTTAAGTCAAAAGTAACTATATTGTGGTCGCTATTCCCAAGGTTTTCCCGCACAGTTACATTACCAACCAGCTCTGCGTTGTTGGAAATGATCAGATCCAACAAGGCATCACTTCTTGTTGGGTCCTCCACAAACTGGCCCATAAAATTATCCTGCAATAAATTTAGGAATTGTCGCCCCTTTGTAGTTTTAGCCAACCCCGGACCCCAATCTATATCTGGATAGTTAAAATCTCCCATTATTACCACTGTACCAGCCCGGGCGGCCCTCTCTATTTGTTTATGAAGCCGAACTTCTATCTCTTCAGTGATATTAGGGGGTCTGTAGATTACCCCAAATATTATTTTTTCAGTATTTCCCTCCTTTAGTAATTCTACCCACAGTGATTCCACCTCCTCAAAATCATCACACACTATGGCATCGTTCACACTGACTTTCATACCACTTCTTACATACAGACAGACTCCACCACCTTTTCTGTTCATTCTATCCTTGCGAAACAATGTAAACCCCTGCAGATTGACAGCCCAGTCATGCGAGGAGTCCAGCCATGTCTCAGTGACCCCAACTATATCAATATGTTCCTCCAGTATCAAGGCCTCAAGCTCCCCCATTTTATTTGCTAGGCTTCTGGCATTTGTGAACATACACTTTACATTTCCATCCTTTATGTTATTGGGGTTAATGGGATTCAAGGGTGTAAGTTTTATTTTCCTATGAAGCCTATTCCTATTAACTATTCTAACCCCTCCCTCCGCTCCACCCCCAGGTACATTTATAATTCCCACCTCTCTATCTACACTATCTTCCCCCTCTTTGCTGTAGGTTCCCTCCCCCCAAGTCCCTAGTTTAAACACTCCTCCACCCTTCTAGCCATCTTCTCCCCAAGCAAAGCTGCACCCTCCCCATTGAGGTGCAGCCCGTCCCTACGGTAGAGCCGGTAACCGACAGCGAAGTCAGCCCAGTTCTCCATGAACCCAAACCCTTCCTTCCTACACCAGCTTCTGAGCCACTTGTTTACCTCCCTGATCTCCCGCTGCCTCTCTGGTGTGGCTCGTGGTACTGGTAGTATTTCAGAAAATACTACCTTGGAGGTCCTTGCCTTAAGCTTGCGGCCTAAGTCCCTGAAATCATTTTTAAGGACACTCCACCTACCTCTTACTTTGTCATTGGTGCCAATATGTACCATGACTGCTGGGTCCTCTCCAGCCCCGCCCAGCAACCTGTCAACCCGATCCGCGATGTGCCGAACTCGTGCGCCAGGCAGACAACACACTGTTCGGCGATCCCGGTCTTTGTGACAGATTGCCCTGTCCGTCTCCCTAATAATTGAGTCCCCCACCACTAGTACCTGTCTGGCCTGCCCTGTACTCCTCCCTCCCTCCTTACTGGAGCAGACACCCCCCTGGCGGTCAGAGGCGGTATCCTGCTGCAGTTCTGCTAGCTCTGTAATGGCATCCCCCTCATCTGCCAAGCGGGCAAACTTGTTGGGGTGTGCCAGTTCAGGACTAGCCTCCCTGACACTTTTTCCCCTACCCCTCTTTCTAACTGTAACCCAGCTAACTGCCTGACTGTCCTGCAACTCCGTCCCACTGTCCTCCCCCACCTCTATTCCCGAGAGTGCCTGCTCAGTGAGCAGGAGACTCCTCTCCATGTTGTTAATGCTTCTCATTGTTGCCAGTCGCCCCTCTAGATGCAGGATCTGGGCTTTCAAATGGACAACTAGCACACATCTCGCACAACAATATGCACCCTCAAACTGTTGTTCAAGGATTGCATACATTGAACAGGATGTACATTGGACTGCATTTTCCAACATGGAGGCCATCTAGTTATGGGGATTTCACAAATGTATAGGAAAAAACAGACAGTCAAAATTACACTTAAAATTTTTTGTAGACCTTGTGGGTTCAAAAATTAACACTCACAGCGATCTCAACCTCCTGCTTTCAAACTCCAGTTTTTGAAACTCCTCTTTCACGCCCCCTGTTACACAGCAACACTCAGAAAGAGCAAGCTCTCAATAAGAGTCCCAAGCTAAGATTTATACACTTGTGCCCAATCTACTCCTCCTCCCCCCAAAATATGAATGTGGGCTATAGGCAGTCGCACCCACTCCACAGATTCACTCCACACAACAGATAATCACAGTTTTTGAAACTCCTCTTTCACGCCCCCTCTTACACAGCAACACTCAGAAAGAGCAAGGTTTTGTTACATTAACCCTTCAGAGTAACGACAAGGTGATGCCCTCACTGTTGTTACTGAGCTCCTGAGAGCATGGACCAACGCTATTTCTTATTCTAACCATTAAAGGGGCAGGGCCAGATATGGGCTGTTTACCAATAGTACTCATGCATGACTTCCTTTTCTTTCCTTATCTAGCCAATCACGGCACATCACCTACTCCTCTTTTATGCCCTGTAAAGTGCTAATAGACTGGACTGTACCTGCTGACACTGTGCTGGGGGATGATTAACACAGTACAGTAGTATAGATGGCATGTGGAGGGAGAAGGTGCTGTGTATGCAGATATGAAGATAGATGGGCATCACAGCAAAGAACGTATCACCATTGGACTACTGATGATGATGACAAGCTAAAGGGAAGGGGAGTACATTCAGGTGGCAGCATTGTATATATATATATATATATATATATATATATATATATATATATATACAGTAGTAAGGACACAAGAGGCAGCTGCCTAGAATTTTTTGGGTGGACATGAGAGGGAAGGAGATGAGAGAAGCCTTAATTCAGCATTTATTTACAGCATGGATCCTCTGGAGGAAGCAGACTGGCTAACAGATTACAGGTACACAGCCCAGGTTCTCTCCCACACTTAATATCAGCTAAGCCCCCTCCCTAGTTCCTGTGTTCCGTCTTGCTGTCTCTGTTATTAAAGGTGGTGTTCCCCTAACAAGAAGCAGTGCACAGAAGACTGCAGGTAAGTGAGACACCTAGTGGCCAAGAATTTAGAGCTTTGTTTTGGTAATTAAAGCAATTTACAAATATGTGAGGAATCATATAGGCTATCACAGGGAAGAAAGTTGTATAAAACAACAATGAACATTTAAATGTGATGGATAAATATGAGAGAGGACTCAGAACGCTGCATTTTGCCATTACTTTGTAATCTGACCTGGAAATGTGAGACTAAACTAAAAGTTGGCACTGTCCAATCAGCTCTGACAATGTCACAATGTTTAATGGCACGCCATAATGATAAAGGAAGTGGTGATGTCCTCCTGTCAATTTCTTGGGATGAATACAGTGATCCCTCAACATACGATGGTAATCCGTTCCAAACCAACCATCGTTTGTTGAAACCATCGCATGTTGGGGGATCCGTGCAATGTAAAGTATAGGACAGTGGTCTTCAACCTGCGGACCTCCAGATGTTGCAAAACTACAACACCCAGCATGCCCGGACAGCCAACGGCTGTCCGGGCATGCTGGGTGTTGTAGTTTTGTAACATCTGAAGGTCCGCAGGTTGTAGACCACTGTTAGAAGAAGTTGTACTCACCCGTCCCCGCTGCTCCGGACCGTCACCGCTCTTCACCGCTGCCCGGGATGTCGCCGTCCATCGCTGTTGCCGCGTCCCCGAGGTGTCCCCGACGCTCTGGTAAGGCCTCTTCTTCCCCGGCATCCGTGCGCTCCGTCGCCGCCATCACGTTGCTACGCACGCCGCTCCTATTGTAGCGCAGCTACATGATGACGACGATGGAGAGGGCCGATGATGCAAAGGATCCCGTAGAGGACGCGCCGGAGCCCTGAGGACAGGTAAGTGATCGTCAGCGGACCACACGGGGCACCGTAAAAGGCTATCCGGTGGCAGCTGAAACAGTCTGCGCTGCCGGATAGCCGTTTATGCGATGGCCCCAACATACAAAAGCATCGTATGTTGATGCTGCCTTCAACATGCGATGGCCTCTGAGAGTGATCGTATGCTGAAATTATCATATGTCGGGGCCATCATAGGTCGAGGGGTCACTGTAAAAGGGGAACAACATAACTCGAAGAAAAAATGATTCAAAACTGGTATTTTATGGAAAATACAAGACTTTATCTATCTATGTATCTATCTATTCATCCAATTGCAGTATCAATCTATCTATCTGTCAGTTCTGCCTTTACCTTTACTGAAAGGGTTTATATTACACTAACACTTAGCTCATGACACCACCACCATAAAGTTGTATTACCTTTGACATTATCAATGTCTTAAATGTAAGTGACCCGTTTATTACTAGATTGATAGCAGGAATTAATTCCTCCTAATCTATTTACAAGTGATTATCTTCCTGCCTGAGGCACATAAAGCGGTGACCTGCCCTGGAGCACTAGAAAATGGCTCATGTCATGTGCAGTGACGGTCAATGAAGCATGCTAATGCATAACAGAGAATATCATCAAGATATAGAGGAATGTATCTCTCTGTCTGCAAAGACCTAGAAGACAGTAAATATCTGGAAGCTCAGACAGATGGAGCCTTAAAATTCTGAGTTCGTTCTGCACCTTCTCCTAATAACACCTCAAATGACTCTAGAAGCCAAGAACAGGTTAACACAGTAACCAATTGCCAGATGAGTCGGATACAAAACAAGAACCTTGTATGTCCTATTGAAAACCTTATATGCCAGTAATGCCACCATGTCAAAACTGACTCAGTCATATGTCATATTCCAGATGTTATAGATCTTGAAATAGTATACTGGCTACCATACAACTAATGCAACTTATAATATTTTTGAGCACAGATGTATTTTAGGAAAATCTGTAATTGAGTCCAGCAAGTACCACGTGTCAATGTTTTTTAATACCTGTGTCTTTTATGAGGCTGAGGGGCTTTTGGGTCCTCTCAGGTGATAAGGTCCAAGCTTATTTTGACCTTAAGGGCCAGGTCAATTTTATTTTTGAATTTTCATTTTTTCCTCCTCGCCTTCTAAAAATCATAACTCTTTTATATTGTCATCCACAGACTAGTATGAGGGCTTGTTTTTTGTGCCACCAGTTGTCCTTTGTATTGACATCAATCATTGTACCATAAAATGTATGGCGCAACAAAAAAAATACTATTTGTGTGGGGAAATTAAAAAGAAAACCGCAATTTTGCAAATTTTGGAAGGTTTCCTTTTCACACTGTACAATTTTTGGTAAAAATGACATGTGTTCTTTATTCTGTGGATCAATATGATTAAAATGATACCCATGATTACTTACTTTTCTATTACTGTTGCGCTTAAAAAAATCGCAAACTTTTTAACCAAATTAGTACGTTTAAAATACCTCTATTTTGACAACCCATAACATTTTTATATCCTTTTTCCAAATAAGCGGTGGTATGAGGGCTAATTTTTTGCCCCGTGATCTGCACTTTTTATTGATACCACATTTGTGTATATAAAACTTCTATTAATTTTTTTCTAAATTTTTTTTAAATAAAATGTGACAAAAAAGCAGCAATTTTGGACTTTTTTTTTAATGTTCACGCCGTTCACCGTGCGGGATCATTTACATTATATTTTAATAGTTTGGACATTTAGGCATGCAGTAATACCAAATATGTTTATACTTTTTTTTTTACACTTTTTGGGGGTAAAATTGTTAAAAGGGACATTTTACATTTTTATTGGGGGAGGGGATTTTTCACATTTTTTAAAAACTTTTTTTACTTTTTGTTGTCCCCATAGGGGACTATTTATAGCAATCAGTTGATTGCTTATACTGTTCAGTGCTATGCATAGGGCATAGCACTGATCTGCTGGAAGGCAAATCAGTGCAGAAGATGCTCGGAAGACCGCGGAGGCAGGTGAGGGGACCTCCGTCTGCCATGTCAGTTGATCCGATCCTGGAGGCCATCTGTACTGATGAAGGCACCTGAAGGGTTAATGGCAGACATACGCGCGATCGTGGATGTCGGCGATTACCGGCGGGTCCCTGGCTGCTATCAGAAGCCGACCTGCCGCAAATGACCCGAGCATCGCTCCGATGCTCGCGGTTGTGTACAGGATGTAAATGTACATCCTCGTGCACGAAGTACCGCCACATCAGGACGTACATTTACATCCTTGGTCGTTAAGGGGTTAAGGATAAGCTACTGAACTCTACCAACTCAAAGTCTGAGACTTTCATTACCTGAGGATATTCAGTGCTTTTGATTTTTTGGCTGTTGGAAACTACCTGCATATGTTAAAGAATTGGACGTCCTTGATCACATGTAGATAATACTTTTACTTAATACTGTTACTTTTACACTGCCTCTTTTAAAGAAGCTTGTGATAAGTGGATGCACAAATTTCGATGGTGCCTGGGTCCCTGGGTTGATAAACTAACATTTTTCTTTTTAGCTAACAACTTATCAAAAAATCACAGAAGATCATTGGACAACCATAACGAATGACATAGAATATAAGCAATACATGTAGAGAATTCAAAATACTGTTATATACACATTAGTAGCATTTACTTTGAACATACCGTAATAATCTGTACACGTTTCTCCAATTTTGAAAAAATCACACTGGGAAAAAGTCCCTAACTTTAACAGACTGTCCAGGAATATACGTATGGTAACTTCCTAATCCATTTCAACACAAGGAAAAGGAGCTGCCTATCTGAGCAGGCATTTCCTGTGTGTGAAGACGGGTACAAGGAAGTGAAAATCAGCTGTTTAATAAACAAAAAACATCATTTTCATAAATTCCAGATTTCAAGTAGAAATTACAGAATGGGAATTTGTTGGGTTGAAATGGTTAAATGGGGCCAAAGTAAGTTAGCAAGTGTGTGCTATTTCTTTTTACTGACATTTATTCTCCCATACTTTTTGCATCTAAGCTCATAGCTTTCTCAATTTTTCTTCCAAAAAACTATGTTCAATGAATTCCTTCGAAAAATAGATGAAGGCTGTAAGGAGGTATTTTATCTTTTCTTTATGATGTCTTGGTCTTCTGAAGGAGCTGTAGCTATTTATCAATGCTCAAGGTTATGCTCTTTTGTGGAGCATACCATATATCTACATGAATAAAACCCAATCCAAACAAAGCCGTATCATGTTTTTCACATTGGTGGGAAAGTGAGAGAAATGTAATAATGTGCTGCCGTATTGTTATTCTATTAATCTGGGTACAGAATGTTTCTTGCATTAACTGCTCACAGAACTGCTCAGGCACCTATTGTAAGATTAGTCCAATTATATCACTGTGGACACAGAAATAATTTATGTGCTTTGTAATATAGACTAATAACTATTCAAGGACAGAGGCAATTATGATAACCAAGGTTCACAATAAATAATTGTTTTCCTGCATTTTATGTTGAATTTTTCAGAGACACGATCTTAAATCCAACCACCTTAATGAGATATTTATTTAGCCATCCAAAAAGTCTTCCAACAACTCTATAGGAATCTTTTCCTACACAGTATAATCATAAGAAGTAGTCATGCCTCTTTAACACTAAATATGTTGCATTATATTGGATTCTACAAGGATAAAAATGTTAATATATGGCGGGGGTTGGTGTCAAAATAAAAAATAAGGTGTACTCATCTACCTTGCTCCCATACAGCAGCCATTCTGACAGTTTTCAGTCTCCATTCCTCACAACTTGGTTCCAGCGATGCACATTCCATGCAGGAACTGCTACACTCAGACACAGAACGGAGCCACCTCAGCCAGTGACTGGCTTAGCCGACAGTATCCCCCCTTTTTTTTCTAATTTCTACACATCCCCCATCCATACAATTAAAAAACAATGTATCCTCAGACCACCCCTTTAATATTTTAAACGAGTAGTCCGGCAGCGGGGTATTTTATTTTTTTTTAATATGCTATAAATAACAAACCTTAATTTACCTCCCGCACTCCCCCTGGTGCATCCGGTATTGCTGATTCCGGCCTCTGGTGAGATCCTCTTCCTGGTGCCAGGGCTCAATCCATCACAGTGCAGCACCACAAATCGCTGGTCACAGCGGTGCCCCACATTGGCCAGTAATTGGCTGAGTGGCAATGTGACATATGAAGCCCTGGCACAGGGAAGAAGACAGAGGCTGGGGCTCAATCGGTCACATTGCTGCATGGTGACATAATAACTTGTGGCCATGCAGCCTTCAGTGAAACTTAAGCAAAGCCATCAAATGGCTGTGGTCTCATCTAGGCACTGCTTCCTCTTTGTTTTCACAATCAATGTGAGCACACTGCTCAGACCCTGCCAATAAAATTATGATGGCATATAGTACTTATATGCCATCCATGCCTTTCCTTAAAAAAAAAAAAAAAATAAGAGTTGGCTTATTGGACCTCAAAGACGTCAGATCATCTGAGGCCAAATGTAGAGAGATGAAAGTGTGTCTGGATACCACAACAGTAGTGTTTATGGAAGAAGAAAAGTCGAAGAGCATATAACACCACCAAGTAAAACCCAATACTTTAAATCACATCAAAAGTTATAAAAGTCCATATATAGAGAGCTAATACATTTAAAACGTGTGCTGGTCTTAAACATAACCTTTCGTACAGCTAATGTTAAAAACACCTTAGCCCTGTTTATATCGACTTTTATAACATTTGAAGCTAAAAATAGGCATTGATTTAAATTGGTGGGGCAGGACCATCATCTTTCTTTGTTCTATTGCAAGAGGTAGTTTGTTCTAAACAATTTTATCTTTCGTTCAGTTGATCACATAATGTTCTACTCCCCAGGGCTGGACTGGTCTACGATAATGCTAAGGAAATTTCTGGTAGGCCGCTTGCCTGTGGGCCTGCCTGCCATGCACACCTACTGTTTGGCCACCCCACTGAGAACTATAGTGTCAGCCACACTGTGTTGTCTGCCCATCCTGCTCCCACAGAAAACTATTATCTTTGTAAGCAGGAAGCATGTCCCAAGATTGCATTGTGTAACCAGCAGTGCAGGAGCACACAGTGACACTGACACACAGCACAGGTCCAGTCAGTGTGTGACTGTGTTGTGTGCCGTCTGTACTGCCCCTTGACTTGCTTGAACATTGTAACCCCCCTCTTCCTCCAGCACCTCTAGGGTCTGTGTAGTACTGGCTTCTCCCCCTGATTACCCCCCCCCTTCAGCTCAGTAACTAGGGGCCTTAAAGTGTATGTGATGTCACCTTGGGTTTCCTGGCTGCATGGAGATTGAATCCATTGTGGAACAGCAGAGTCCCAGATAAAGCAGGCAGGAGGGCAGTGAGTATAATGGCTGCAAGAGTAATCTGTGCATATGAATTTATTTGGGGTCTGGGGATATGAATGTATTAGGGATCTTAGCATATGAATATATTTAGGGGTCTGGGCATATGATTAGGGGTCTGGAATACAAACGTATTTGAGGGTCTGGGGATAAGAATATATTTAGGGATCTGAGGATATAAATGTATTTGGGGTCTGGGAATACGAACGTATTTGAGGGTCTGGGGATGTGAATGTATTTGGAGGTCTGGGAATGTGAATGTATTTAGGTTTCTGGGGTTATGAATTTTTTTCGGGTTCTGGGGGATAGATTTGTATTGCTGTAGAGACCGGAGATGAGTGCATAAGTGAGGGGCCAAAGGTGTGTCTGCAGCAAAATCATGAAGGTTTGGGCCAAATAAAAAAAAAGGAACGGTGAACGACTAATTATCCAGAGAAGACGTCACCTGTGAGTCTATGGATTCTAGCGGTGCTGGTACCTCTGCCGGCCATTTTTTTAATGGGAAATAATTGTAGTACCCATTAGATAATAAATGTGGTGCATCTTTAGTTATGTTGTTGTGCTTTTCCTTTGCTATTACACCTGGAAATGTAAGACTAAAGCCTGGTCAACAAGAAGGCATTTTGTGACATTATGTCAAAATTATTTTGCGATATGGGGCACTTGTATGAGAGCTGGTGAAGTTTGTGTCCCAGGGCTGCTTTTTTGTCCCAGTCTGGCACCACAGGAGGAGTAAAGAATTACACAGTTCCCAATGAAAAATCTGGCAATACACAAACATGTATAAGATGCCCCTGTATTTCTAATGAATTGCCCTTGCAGTGTATTTTACAAACCAAATAACCTCTTGAAAGGCGGAGTTATATGTATTACTTCCTATAAACTTTGACAGAATATTAACATCATTGAAATCATACATAACATAGATAGATTTACAGCTTGCATGCAGATGTTTTTTTCTTATACCATATCGCTACAGATACAAGACGAGAGTGCATTCAATATATTTAAGACTTAACATTTCCATGGGCTACAAAGTGGAGACAGGTTGATTACATAGGGGTAATATGTAACATTACTATCAATGTCAATTTTTATTTCTTAACTGATATACTCTGCAGCACTGTCACTGAAATAGGTTGGTCTGGTAAATCTTTGAAAGCTTTGATCCGTAATGCATTTGATCTATTAAATTCATTCCAATCTAGTTAGGTAAAGGGAAGGAAATAGTTTAAAAATATTTAATGGGTTTTAAGAGTGAGAATGGGCATGAAAAAGGTGCCTTTGAACCCAGTATGGCGTCAGAAGTCATATGTTCTGATTTGAGTGTGACAAAACTTGCAACAGGGTACCTTTTTTGTGTTCAGTTAGGCTGGGGCTTTAGTGTTTCTACAATCGACTTCCAACCTTAAAGTTTTACTGTGGGTCAAAAAGTCACAGGGGACTTGCCACCATCACAAGAACTCAGACACGTCCTAGAAAGGAAAGTATTCAGGCATCAGATCCAAAAATTACAGTGAAGTCTGACAGTAGTTACTTTAGCGTGTACCTACTGTCATATCTAACCAGGACAATGCTAGAGCAAAAACACACAGAAGCTGGGGATTACAAAGCAAGAACGTGATTACATTGGGTTGAATGGTCACTTCCATTTTAAATAACGTATTTCTATTTGATTGTGATTTCTAACATCATTGTAAATCGCTTTATTTATCAAAAAATTAGTTTTTACCCTGAAAAACTGCTTTATAGTTTTGGCCACTAGGAGTCTCACTTCTCTGCGAACTGCTGGACTGTAGTTGAGCCTTGAGGATTCGGTTGGGGACCTCTGCTCTAAGGTACTAATATACTGTATGGTCAATTCATGTAGTCTTGACTTCAGACATCAAAGACCATCTTGGAGTTTTACATTCTACATAGATGGGACCATGTTGTATGACAGAGAATGACAATGACTATCCAGTAAAAAGAATCTAACATTATCTTATATATATTTATTATACAATATGTTAGATGTTCAAACATCCTGCATTTAAGTATTAATGGGGGAGATTTATCAAAGGATTTAGATAGATTTTTCCCATCTAAAATTGTCGCACAGAAAGTCGCAGTCTAAATATATTTGACTTTTTCCCGAATTTTGCTTTAGAGGATTTGTAGAACATGATGCATTCTAGTCTATTTTAGATAGAAAAATGCATTGGTGCTGAATTTATCGATAGCGACTTTTCGGTGAAAAGTTCCATTTGCCAAAAGTACGCTGAAATGTCAGACCATGCTGAAGCAGGTTTAAATACAGTCTAAACCGTAGATCCTGAAGTCTGTGCGCAGAATTTATCAAGAGCCATGTGACTTTTGATGAATTAAGCGCACAATAGACCAGCCTAACCCTATAATGATGCGGTAAATAGACAACTTTGATAAATCCCCCGCCCCAATGACTTTGGCTTCATTGCCAACTTTGGCAATTATCAAGCTTAGCCTATTACCCAAGTAGGAATAGACTAGTATCTCTTTATATGGATTAATATCAAGTGAAGCATGAGATGACTGCAGTTTAATGACATAAAACTGCTAGTAAATAATGAGTATTGTTAAGAGCTCATGTTCCCTAGCCTGGTTGCAATAAAGGAGTCCTAATCAAAAAGGAGGTTACCCGGATAGTATTTACCCAGAGGAAATAATAGAATCTTTAAGATCTCAAACACGCAAACATGACATGATCAACTGCCCTTCACACAGTAATCCTGCTGATTTAGGAGACAGGAACCCACTGCCAACAACTCTTCTTTAATGTATTTTTGTTGGTTCTCTACTCCCTTAATCTTGCTTGAATAGCAGAGACTAAGAAAGACAAAGTGGCCATATAGCTGTATTTAGTTTAATTGCAAGACCTTATTGTCATCCACAATAAGCAGCGATTAGGGATGTTTTTTTTTTTTTTTCTTTTTCTTTATCAGTCCAAAACCACCTAGTGAAAGAACAAATGGCTGTTTCTAGGGAGGTAGGGTGCTCCATGCTGTATGTCGTAGATCCTGGTGTTTTATGCCTTTATTTATAAGCTCACAATTACTGTCAACCATTGTGTTGTGTCATTACACGTAAGGTCCAAGCAAAGATTAAAAGAGTGTTACCGTAATTTTTTATGATTATCTTTATTACCCGCTGTTAATGGAAGTTCGTTTGGCTGTCTTCCTGTCACTGTCATGACAACGACTCTGCAGCTTGTCTGCCAAGTGTCCACGAGACAGACAACATTCAATACCCCTATCATCTTCATGCTATCCCTGGGATGCTCACCCCTCTTACCAATGCCAAGGGTGAGGAGTGATGCACTGGGCTGTTGATTTATCCTTTGTGATTTCTGGTGTCAGGCCTGTATGCCGTCTCAACTTCAAGGCAATCGGCCCGATTTCACAGTTTAATTATAGCTAATCTAAGGGAGCGTGGCCAATGCTAATGAGCCAACAGCAATCAAACGGATAATGGCTTAACCCCTTGTTTCATTGAAGATGCTTTTGTTCTATCCACAAGCAAAATTGTCTGCTCTATTTCTGCCCATACAACAAACGACAAAAGGATTTTTCTGAAAGCGTTACAGGGAACATAAATATTACCTTAGGTTTACTTAGGAAGTAGAAACAGTTGAAACAGATGTCTTGCAGCTAACCCATATTCAACACTGGAGTTCCTCTACTTACAACTAATATTTTACGTTCCTAGTTAAAAATAATTATCTTTAACTGTTTTACACATCAAAACTAATAGTTATGCTTGGCCGGAAGCCATTCGGAAGTCGGTCATTCCCTTTTTTGTTTCTTGTAACAAAAACAAGAAAGGAAATTGTGCAACCTCACCCCATCCCCCAATTCACAAATGTCTATTATTCAGAATAAAAATAACTTATCGGATACAATTTTTTTCAAATCAACTGGTTCCAGAAAGTTGAACATATTAAAAAAACATATTAAAAAATCCTTCCAGTACTTATCAGTTGCTGTATGCTCCAGAAGGAAGTTGTGTAGTTCTTTCCAGTCTGACAGTGCTCTCTGCTGCCACCTCTGTCTGTATCAGGAACTGTCCAGAGTAGAAGCAAATCCCCATAGCAAATCTCTCTTGCTCCGAACAGTTCCTGACATGGACAGAGGTGTCAGCAGAGAGTGCTGTGGTCAGACTGAAAAGAACTACATAACTTCCTCTGGATCATATAGCAGCTGATAAATACTGGAATTATTAAGATTTTTTATAGAAGTAATTTAGAAATCTGTTTAACTTTCTGACACCATATTCGGAAAATATGTGTACTATGTCATAGCGTTGTGAAGAACTTTTAGCTTTCTAGGTTGTTTATCAGTGAGGGAACATTCACATGAGATGGGGATACTGCAGACTGTATCTGAAGATTTGTGCAGGTGAACTTCACAATAGCATACAGTAACACGGAAGTGCATACCATTTTACAGTTGTAATCCACATGCTGTGAAAATGTTCTGCAGGAAAATGAACCCGCAAACTATGTTGCGGAAAAAGTATGAATTTGTCGCCGATATTCCTCTTTGACTTCAATAGGCGTGAAAAATTCCTCATGAAATCAGCAAGTAATGTAATGTTGTGGATTTTGCTCTAGATTAAATTTTTTACCTTCTTTTCAGATTATGCAGTGGCAAATGCAAACCTATATTTACAAGATTCAGTGTGGAATTCCACCGTAGTTATTCTTCCCTTTAAGCTAGTGCTACATGGCACTTTCAGCTGTGACAAGGGTCGAGCAAAAATCATCAAGTTGTATTGCAGTGATCAGGGTTGCTGCAATCCAAATGTGGCCACAAATGAGACCCAACAGTTGCATGAAATCTATTTCGGATAAAAGTGTCAGGTTGCAGTGGAAAATACAGACCTAAATCTACAGTATTCACAGGGAAAATCCAACCTTGGTCTTCCCTTAAAGGAGTAGTCCAGTGGTGAACAACTTATCCCCTATCCTAAGGATAGGGGATAAGTTGCAGATCGTGTGGGGTCCGACTGCTGGGGCCCCCCACGATCTCCTGTATGGGGCCCCGACAGCCCGCGGGAAGGGGGCATGTCGACCTCCGCACGAAGCGGCGGCCGACACGCCCCCTCAATACAACTCTATGGCCGAGCCGGAGCGCTGCCTTGGGCAATCTCCGGCTCTGCCATAGCGATGTATTGAGGGGGCCTGACGGCCGCCGCTTTGTGCAGTGGTCAACACCCGCTATCTGGCCGGAGAGCCTGGCCCCCATACAGAGAGATTGCAGGGGGCCCCAGCGGTCGGACCCCCCGCAATCTCAAACTTATCCCCTATCCTTAGGATAGGGGATAAGTTTTTCACCACTGGACTACCCCTTTAAGGGTAGGGTAACACAGAGAGTTTGGCCACTAAAGGAGTCACACAACCAAATATCTTCATGTCAGTGAATATGTTGGGTCACAGCTAGGGTCAGTTAATGGGATCACATTGTGACCAAAAAGTAACCCTTACCATGGCCCTACTGTCGCAAGTAATACATCTTGGGTAGATTTCTTGTGACTGTTGGGTTTCATTGGTGGCAACTTGTGGGTCACAATGCAACCCCATTCGGTGACCATTAGAGATGGGCGAATCGAAGCTGACGAAGTCGAATTCATTCCGAATTTCATGAAAAAATAGATTCTGAACGAATCCGAATTTCTCGAGCTTTGAAACGCTTCATTCTCTACATTTTTTATGGGTCCGGGGCGCTAAAATGGTGGCTACATGTGTGAGGACATGGGGCAAGGAAGTCTGGGAAGGTGGGTAGGCGGGATCACCCTAAATCACATGGCGGCATGCAGCCTATCAGCAGTCAGACAGCCCTGTGATGTCCCAGCCCTATATATTCGGCAGCCATTGCCGAAGACGGGCATTTCCGAGAGCAGAGACTGTGTGTGCGCACTAATCAGCGTTACTGACAATACAGATCTTTACAGCGGTGAATCCAGTCACCTCAAGCCCGCATTCATTCTGGCTAGAGAGAGAGCAGACACTGTGTGGTCACTAATCAGCGTTACAGACAATACAGATCAGCACAGGGGAAATCCATTTACCTCAAGCCCGCATCACTGCAGGCAGGCAGGCAGAGTTCCTAGTCTGCAAATTGAGATCATCACATGAAGCACTCCCCATTCAAAGACTGCAAGCAACCATAGTGCATCCAGACTCTGACATTGTGCCGCTCTGCGGCAGTGATTCTAATAGCGATGCCTGTAATCTGCATGTCATACTGAATAACAGTATTTTTTTACTACCCCAGCACACTCTCTATGCGTGTTACAGAAAGCTAAAGTGTTCTACACCCCTATTGAGGCTCTCCGTAGCCCGGAATTAGCCATTTTTAATGGTGGTTTGCCGTGAATATATTCGGCTCAAACCAAATTTTTGAAAAATTCACCAATCTCTACTGACCATTTTACTGAAAGTGTACCTGTCACTATACACTCTTCTCCAAGCTACTGGTAGTGATCTGAAAACTTAGACCATGACCAATTTTTTTAAAGTGACAGTGCCCATTGCAGCGGAGTTCAGGGAGTTTTAGACTTCATGTAAAAGATAATCTGAATCAGATGTACACAGACATGTCAAAAGTTTAAATTGCCTGGGGTCAAATGGAAGCGCACAGCAGCGTACTTCACTCCTGGCTTGGCGCTCAGTCTGCCTGACTGCATTATCCGGCCTCCATTATCAGTCTTGAGCACCCAGCCAGGGAGTAAAGTGAAAAGCTGTGTGCTTCCTCCAGTTATATATAGAGTTCCCACCGAGACCCTGACTGATCTAAACATTCGACCTGTCTGAATGACATGTAAACAGTTTTTATAAATGCCAGTAGTGCTTTACATTTGTATCCACTCTTTCCATCCATTGTGGTGAATGATACATACATTACAAAGAATAGCGAATGTTGGCTAAAAATTTCTTAAAATGGACACTGAGTCATGATGTATATAAGTAATATGATCACTTTAGTAATAAGAAAGTAGGAGCAGTTCTGGACAGACGTCTTATAAAATGCGCAGTAAGTTAAAATAGAACAAGCAGAACAAATACAAAGCGCTAGGACTAAAATGAGACGGTGATTCATTTGGAAATTTCTATTTTCAAACTTAAACCATCACACATCTCTTCTCAATATCATGCAATAAATGTCACATCAATTGTCAGGTCTTAGGTATTACTAAAAAAAGAAAAAAAAGAACACAAGAAAAATCTAGAGACACAGTATAATTTCATTTTTTTTTTTCTAAAATGGACTTCGTAGATTCAATTCAGTGTATATTATCAATAACCATGTATAA
This sequence comes from Hyla sarda, assembly GCF_029499605.1. NCBI lineage: Eukaryota > Metazoa > Chordata > Amphibia > Anura > Hylidae > Hyla > Hyla sarda. The sequence continues at coordinate 58,203,935 of NC_079193.1, read as the reverse complement.
GGTTCTACATATTATATTATATAGAGACAGATCAGCCAGGGTCAGCATTACATTTAGAATCAAATCAACACATGTAACCTGTAATTCATTCTCTACAAAGAATGGCAAACACTGTGAAAAGTGACTGGTGTTACAGTACACCCTCCTCCTTCAGAACTTGTAGAAAAATACATTGCTCACTGGGTGGCAGCAGAGAGCACTTAAATTGCTATAAATCAACAGTTCAGTCAGTTTACATAAAATTTTTGAAAAACACTAATATTTATACCAACCTTTATATCTGGTCTGAAAAAAAAAGTAATTGTGTAAATAATAGTTCTCTTATAGTATGTCTACTGCTTTCTACTGCTTGCTGATGGGAGGGGGGTGATTGCTGGTAATCACATTACATTAAAATAATTATAATAATATCTGATCTAACATACATCAGAACAGGTTCCATCCCTTTATGGGGAAATACAACTGAAATTATTTTCTGATTTGTCATAGACATGTGGGGAGATCACATTGGTTTAAGGGTCAATCCAACTAATAAATACCTTGCCTTCACCTACAAACAGTATGATGCACACATTGAAAAGGCTCCATCAGCAGGGGTTGTCAGAAGTTGGACTCTGTTGGTCTTTTATCGATAGACTATCCGGAAGATAGACCATCCTGAGGATAGGTCATTAAAGGAGAACTCCAAACCATAAAAATTGTCCCCCATAGTGCCACCGCAATCCACTTCCTGGTTGCCGGTGGTCGGATGAATCAGCCAATCACCAGCTGCAGCGCAGTCCGACTCGGCCGACGATAGGCTGAGCGGCAGTATGAAAACGCTTCAGGACACAAAATTCTTCACTACACCGACACCTGCGGACGGGGCCGAAAACGTCACACTGCCACTCACCCTATTGCCGGCCGAGTCGGACTGCGCTGCGGCTGGTGATTGGCTGATTCATCCGACCACCGGCAACAAGGAAGTGGATTGCGGCGGAGAGCCGGTTACCGGAGGCCCCAGGGGAGCGGAGGAAGGTATGTACATCTTTATTTTTTTACTGACGGCACTATGGGGGACAATTTTTATGGTCTGGAGTTCTCCTTTAAGGCTGGATCACTTTTTCAAGTCTCTGGTCTGGGACAATCATTGATCTTCAGTACAAAAAATTATCTTTTTAGCACTGAAACCCCTTTAGCACAGTTCACAGGTTTCTGTACTGGAAATCGGTTAAAACATTTTAAGCAAAGGACTGTTCTAAGCAAAGGACTGTTCTAAGCAAAGGACTGTTCTTGTTCTTAGAAAAGGGATATTCTAAGAAAAGGACTGTCCTTGTACTGAGGAAAGGGATGTTCTAAGAAAATAATTATTCTTGTTCTAAGGAAAGGTCTGTTCTTGTTCTAAGGAAAGGACTGTTCTTGTTCTAAGCAAAGAACTGTTCTTGTTCTAAGAAAAGGACTGTTCTTGTTCTAAGCAAAGGACTGTTCTTGTTCTAAGCAAAGGACTGTTCTTGTTCTAAGCAAAGGACTGTTCTTGTTCTAAGCAAAGGACTGTTCTTGTTCTAAGCAAAGGACTGTTCTTGTTCTAAGCAAAGGGATGTTCTAAGAAAAGGACTGTTTTTGTCTTAAGATAGGGATCGATAGGGAAGATAGAGAAAATAATTATTCTGGTTTAAGGAAAGGACTGTTCTTGCTCTAAGGAAAGGACTGTTCTTGCTCTAAGGAAAGGACTGTTCTTGCTCTAAGGAAAGGACTGTTCTTGCTCTAAGGAAAGGACTGTTCTTGCTCTAAGGAAAGGACTGTTCTTGCTCTAAGGAAAGGACTGTTCTTGCTCTAAGGAAAGGACTGTTCTTGCTCTAAGGAAAGGACTGTTCTTGCTCTAAGGAAAGGACTGTTCTTGCTCTAAGGAAAGGACTGTTTTAAGGAAAAATATGTTCAAATTAATTTCCTGAATTCCTGTGCGGTGCCAAAAAGGTTTGAGTGTTGGTAGACTCCTTCCATTCTAGAAGCTAATGGAGGTCCATGATCACAGACATTTTGACTGTACTTGGTCTAACTGTAAGACCTTAACAACCAAGTTAAAGGTGCCAAGACATTAGAATAAAGTCTACTGAACCCAACAAATTTAGTCGGCTGTCTAAGGTGTATGTCGGAATCCCGACTCTCCCTCAGTAGATTATATTGTTTGAGAGAAGGGTTTGGTGTGTTGGATTTTTAATGCAGCTGTCTGGCTGTGACTTACCTCTCCCATCCCCATAGAAAAAACACAAACATCGTGAGAGACAAAACAAAGTCGGCCTAACAAATATTCAACTGACATTTCTTAAAAGTTTAATGTCCCCTTAAAGTCTCATAGGCAATACCAGCTGCAATAAGGTTGGCCTTACTTCCTATATGCCTCTGGTTTTTATGGGCCTGAAGGAAGAAGAGGTTCAAAGATGGTGTAGTTTGGGCTCACCATATCATTTCCATTGCCACAGATACATTTACTAAAATATGTATTGCATAGGACTTGGAAGTTTGTATTATTGGGTGGAGAGAAGGGATTGGGAGCTCTGGCTAACTTTTATTACATTTATATTACTGGACTATTCATCAGCATATGGTAATGTATAGATGCTGGCAGCTATTGATACGCAGCTTCACTTTGTGATATTAGTTGCTCTTGGAGATTTTCTCTTATTGAGTTTTTTAATGGTTGAATAATTTCCTTAATAATGCTTTAGATTTCTTAAGTATATTCAGGAAGTAGCAAAAAACTGTTTTGCCTTTAATCATTGTAACCTTTTGGAAGTTTCCAGACAGAAACAGAATTATTCAGTAACCGCACTGCTACTGCTGCCGACACAAAGACGTAGAAACTATTTTTATTAACCCCGCTTTTTGATTTGTGGAGTATTGTGCACCCTGGTTTAGATCTTCAGCATTGACAAGTGAATTTATACAGCTTGGGTTTTATAATGAAAGAGAAAACAAAATGTCTCACAGTAGGGTCATCACTGATGCTCTTTGAACCGGCACAAGCTCAGGTGTATGGCTTGAAAAGGTCAATGTGTAAAAATAGACAATACCCCTAAGTCAAATGAAGTCCAAAGTTAGAGACTTTCTTCTTGTTAAGTATTATATTGTCAATAAAAAGCAATTGATCATGGAAGTAGGAATTTTAAAGAGGGAATTCTGACCCACATAAATTGTTCCAACATTAAATAGGAATTAAGCTGTAACCTCCTACTGTTTGTTTCCCTGCCACCAGTCTCTCTTTAATGGTGCACAAGCTCTCCAACATTTATCTATTGGCTGTAAAAACATGTTTTAACATGTTCTATATTTGAGATAGGATAAATTAGATTACAAGCAAAAAAGTACTTACCATTGAAGCAGCTGAAGTTGCTGCCATGGGATCTGTGAAAGCTGGGGACATTATTTATCCCAGTGGGTAATAGAGATTTATCTAGGTTTTCCTTTCAACAGGGACTGTACACTTAGCCCAAGTCTCACTTAACTTCTTAAGCTGCTTTCACACTATGAGGTTCTCCCGTTAACACACGTACGTTTGAAACATAATTATTAACACACGTTAAACAACCCCATTCAAGTCAATGTGTTTACCCTTTGTCACACGTTATAGCCCGTCATGACTAACGTACGTTAGTTGTGACGGGAGAAATAACGTGACATGCACTAATTTTTCGCACGTCACAAGAAACGGGTATATTAACGTTTGTTATTTTTAACATTGAAGTCTATGGCCGACATACGTTAGAAAATACACCCGTTAATGCCCGTTATTATAACCGCCATTATTTTTACTGAGTATGCTCAGAAGAGGTGACATCAGTAGACTCCTGCAGTGCTGAGGGACTACTACTACTCCCATCATGGAACAGACTTGTTTCCATGCTGGGAGTAGTAATTCCTCACTGCAGGATTCTGCCGGTGGCTGGGGAGGTTACATTAGTGTTTGTACTACTACCCCCATCATGGAACAGACTCTGTTTCATGATGGGGGTTGTAGTACAGGGGCTGAGGGATTGATCGCACCGGGTCTCACTTCTGACACCCGATGCGATCAGAAGTTATTAAGCAGGGGAGCGGGCGGCATGCTCCGCAACCCTGCGATCATAATGTATTTTTTACTTTCATTTTTAAATTCCCCGCGGGGATCCCTGAATGGCCAGTACTGAGGAGCCAATCAGGGATCCCCCTGGGGTTTTAAAAATGGACAATGTGAGGGGACATATGTATAATAAAAGTGTTTATTGGGGGGGGGGCATAGAGCGCTATATATCTAGCCCCCACCAGCGCATTAATACAAATATGACCCCCGCCAGCGCATTTATAAGTATATATCTATACCCCCGCCAGCACATACTGTGACCCCGCCAGCGCATTTATAAGTATATATCTATATCCCCTGCCAGTGCATACTGTGACCCCGCCAGCGCATTTGTCCTAATTTTCTATTGCAGCTATATGTGACAACCAAACCTATCAAAACGTATTCAGCAGCGGCCCGGACAGATGATCCTAATAGATATACTATTCACTAGCGCCGGCAGCTGTATATGTATATACATGTGCTGGGGAGGCAGACATATAGTGTCATCTGCCCCCCACAGCGCTTCTATATACATATGCAGCTGCCATGATATGAATGAGTTGTATGCCTGTCAGGATCATCGGCCGGGCGGCTGTTGGATGCGCTCCTGACATATATACTTGTCATATATAGCGCATTTGTACAGCGCTATATATGACAAGTATATATGTCAGGAGCACATCCAGCAGCCGCTCGGCCTATGATCCTGACAGATATACTATTCATTCATATCGCCGGCAGCTGTATATGTATATAGAAGCGCTGAGGGGGGCAGATAACGCTATATGTCTGCCCCCCCAGCACATCTATATACATATACAGCTGCCGGCGCTATGAATGAATAGTATATCTATCAGGATCATCTGGCGGGGCGGCTGCTGAATACGTTCTGATAGGTATGGACGGTTGTCACATATAGCGCTGCAATAGAAAATTAGGACAAATGCGCTGGCGGGGGTATATATATATATACTTATAAACGCACTGGCGGGGTCACAGTATGCACTGGCGGGGGCTAGATATATACTTATAAATGGGCTGGCGGGGTTAATATTTTTATTAATGCCCTGGCGGGGGCTAGATATATAGCGCTCTATGCCCCCCTCCCCCCCAATAAACACTTTTATTATACATATGTCCCCTCACATTGTCCATTTTTAAAACCCCAGGGGGATCCCTGATTGGCTCCTCAGTACCGGGCATTCAGGGATCCCCGCGGGGAATTAAAAAAGTAAAAAATACATCGTGATCGCAGGGTTGTGGAGCATGCCGCCCGCTCCCCTGCTTAATAACTTCTGATTGCATCGGGTGTCAGAAGTGAGTAAAAACGTCCGGTACATGGCGGATGTTTTGTAGCATCCCTTAATTCACCCGTTATTAAACGTCTGTTAATAATACATAATAACATACGTTTATTAAAGGGTGAACTTCATAGTGTGAAAGCAGCCATAGCTAAAAGCATTGTAAAGAGAACGTGGGTTAGATCCACCTCTTATGTTGACTTCACTCAGTACCAAGGCCGCACTTTATTTTATTACTGTTGTTGCGGCCCTTCTATTTGTAAATAGTTAGATAGTACCATAGTACAACAGCAATATTTGTTTATTAACGTGGTGACCATTTACAGTACTATATAGCTATGAACATCCAGAAAGTAATTCACTAGTATCACAAAAATAAATAATCATTGTAAAAGTAATCAATTCTCACAATTACAGTGGGGATCAAAAGTTTGGGCACCCCAGGTAAAAATTTGTATTAATGTGCATAAAGAAGCCAAGGAAAGATGGAAAAATCTCCAAAAGGCATCAAATTACAGATTAGACATTCCTATAATATGTCAACAAAAGTTAGATTTTATTTCCATCATTTACACTTTATACTTTCAAAATAACAGAAAAAAAATGGCGTCTGCAAAAAATTGGGCACCCTGCAGAATTTATTGCATGCACTACCCCCTTTGCAAAGCTGAGACCTGACAGTGTCATGGATTGTTCTCAATCATCATCTGGGAAGACCAGGTGATGTCAATCTCAAAGGTTTTAAATGCCCAGACTCATCTGACCTTGCCCCAACAATCAGCACCATGGGTTCTTCTAAGCAGTTGTCTAGAAATCTGAAACTGAAAATAATTGACGCTCACAAAGCTGGAGAAGGCTATAAGAAGATAGCAAAACGTTTTCAGATGTCAATATCCTCTGTTAGGAATGTAATTAAGAAATGGGAGTCATCAGGAATAGTGAAAGTTAAAGCAAGATCTGGAAGACCAAGAAAAATATCAGACAGAACAGCTTGCAGGATTGTGAGGAAAACAATTCAAAACCCATGTTTGACTGCACAATCCCTCCAGAAAGATCTGGCAGACACCGGAGTTGTGGTACACTATTCCACTATAAAGATATACTTGTACAAATATGGTCTTCATGGAAGAGTCATCAGAAGAAAACCTCTTCTACGTCCTCACCACAAAAATCAGCATTTGAGCTTTGCAAATGAACATATAGACAAGCCTGATGCATTTTGGAAACAAGTTCTGTGGACCAATGAGGTTAAAATTGAACTTTTTGGCCGGAATGAGCAAAGGTACGTTTGGAGAAGAAGGGGAACAGAATTTTATGAAAAGAACCTCTGTCCAACTGTTAAGCATGGGGTGGATCAATCATGCTTTGGGGTTGTATTGCAGCCAGTGGCACAGGGAACATCTCACGAGTAGAAGGAAAAATGGATTCAATAAAATTTCAGCAAATATTTGATGCTAACTTGATGCCATCTGTGAAAAAGCTGAAGTTAAAGAGAGAATGGCTTCTACAAATGGATAATGATCCTAATCTCAAAATCCACGGGGGATTACATCAAGAGGCATAAACTGAAGGTTTTTCCATGGCCTTCACAATCTCCTGACCTCAACATAATTGAAAATCTATGGATAGACCTTAAAAGAGCAGTGCGTGACAGACAGCCCAGAAATCTCAAAGAACTGGAAGACTTTTGTAAGGAAGAATGGGCAAAGATACCTCAAACAAGAATTGAAAGACTCTTGGCTGGCTACAAAAAGCGTTTACAAGCTGTGATACTTGACAATAGGGGGCAGTACAATATATTAACTCTGCAGGGTGTCCAAACTTTTGCAGACGCCATTTTTTTGTTTTCTGTTATTTTGAAAGTGTAAATGATAAAAAAAATAACATCAAACTTTTGTTGACATATTATAAGAATGTCTAATCTGTAATTTGATGCCTTTTGGAGATTTTTCCATCTTTCCTTGGCTTCTTTATTTACATTAATACAAATTTTTACCTGGGGTGCCCAAAACTTTTGATCCCCACTGTATGTAAAAATAGTAATTAAACTGTATGGAGAACATAAGTGTCACGTTGAAGATGGGCAAAGGTCATAAAACAAAACATGTTTGTCCAACACTAACTAAACACTTTTATCTTGCCCTCACTATACAAGTGCCTAACTATCTTCCACCCGAAAACAAACCCCTTAAGGACCAGGGGCTTTTCTGTTTTCACACTTTCATTTTTTCGTCCTTACCTTTAAAAAATCATAACTCTTTAAATTTTGCACCTAAAAATCCAAATGATGGCTTATGTTTCGCGCCACCAATTCTACTTTGTAATGACATCAGTCATTTTAGCCAAAAATCTACATCAAAATGGAAAAAAAATAATTGTGCAACAAAATTGAAGAAAAAACACCATTTTGTAACTTTTGGGGGCTTCCGTTTCTATGCAGTACATTCTTTGGTAAAAATGATACCTGATCTTTATTCTGTAGGTCCATACGATTAAAATGATACCCAACTTATATAGGTTTGATTTTGTCGTACTTCTGGAAAAAATTATAACTACATGCAGGAAACTTTATACGTTTAAAATTGTCATCTTCTGACCCCTATAACTTTTTTATTTTTCCGCGTATGGGGCGGTATGAGGGCTCATTTTTTGCACCGTGATCTGAAGTTTTTAGCGGTACAATTTTTGTATTGATCGGACTTTTTTATCGCTTTTTATTAATTTTTTCATGATATAAAAAGTGACCAAAAATACACTATTTTGGACGTTGGAATTTTTTGCGCGTACACCATTTATCGTGCAGTTTAATTAACAATATATACCATATATGTTTATTTTTATTTACACAGTTTTTTTAAATGGGAAAAGGGGGGTGATTCAAACTTTTATTAGGGAAAGGGTGAAATTATCTTTATTATTTGCGTGTGCAAATGTCGGAACTATAAAAATATGATTTGAATTCAACTGCTCGGTCAATGGGGTATACATAAATAAAAATATCAAAGTCCAAAATTGCGTAATTTTGGTTACTTTGTACACCCTAAAAAATTTATGGAAATTAAAATGAGCCCTCACACATTCCCGTACATGGAAAAATAAAAAAGTTATAGGTGTCAAAAGATGACAATTTTAAACGTACAATTTTTTATAAAATTTTATAATTTTTAAGAGAAGAACAGACTCAAACCTATAGAAGTTGGGTATCATTGTAATTGTATGGATGTACAGAATAAAGATAGGGTATCATTTTTACCAAAAATTGCTCTGCGTAGAAAGACCCCCAAAATTTACAAAATGGCGGGGTTTTGTTCAATTTTGTCCTACAAATAATAATTTTTTTGTTTTGCTGTAGATTTTGTGGTGAAATGATTTATGTCATTACAAAGTAAAATTGGTGACGCAAAAATCAAGTTCTTTAGGAGGAAGGTTGAAAGCGTTATTTTTAGAAAATGAGGAGCATGAAAAAGCGAAAGTGCAAAAATAAAAAAAGCTTAAAGGGTTAAGGGCTTAAAGATCAACATGTTGTTGCCTTCATTATTGAGAGTTTTATTTCATTTTTTATTAGCATATTTCATTTTTCTTTAGCATATTAAAAGAGCCATTGCTTTTTTATTTTATTTTCGTATAGACACATTGATCTAAAACAGTGGCTCTAGTAACAATATAGCCTACTCCCAGCGTTACAGCAGAACTTCGATCGTGAGACATTTCACCAGGTGTCAATTTTCAAGTGACAATGTCAATTACCCCCAGTGGAGTATAAGAACCCATATTATTATTATTATTATGATATAAAACTCACCATATTGGGGCATTTCTTTCCCTTCATTCCTCATCGTTGGAGTTTTCTCATCCCAGGAATCACATTTCAATTCCCTTTCATTCCATCAGTCGGCAAACTATGCATATTAACCCTATACACAGCATCACGCCTGCGCACGATGATCCGAAACATCAGCGGCAATATGCGCAGGCGCACTGCTAATACGAACTATCAGAGTCCCATCCCTGTTGTGAGTGCGCAGCGCCGATTTACACGGGAGGCTCCTCAGACCTAGGAGACAAGTCCACTTTTGTCGGCAAGTAACATATATTATGTTCATTTTAAATTATTTAAGAAACCAGACAAGATATATTACCCCCATAGAAAAGATCACTTACATAAATGCTGCTAGATGTCAGAGCCGGCAACAGGTAAACCGTTGCCGCATTCCAGTATAAGTGCATCATTCCACATACATAGAGGCTCGTTCAGCATATTTGGTTTTATACTTTTAAAGATACAGTCAAAGGTCTATACCTATTTAAAAAAATGTTTTATGATCACATGTATTTGTTTAAAATCAGTGTCTACACGCTCAGAGTGCGCCGGCCACGTCACTGAACAGCGCTGTTCACACTGGGCGGTCCGGTTCACTCGCGGGCTTTTTTTCTTTTAAAAACCCCTTGTAGATGAATGTTGTTAGAAGCCTATGTTTTATTGAGAAAGAGGTTGTATCCTCGAAACGCATCTAAAATCTGGCAATAAAAAAGAACTTATATCCATACTGGATTGCTGAACATTATTACGGCATGCGCCAACAGATCCCGGCTAATTTTTCCTGTTTCCACTTGATTTTTTATTTTCTTGTCGATGTAGCTGTAACATGTTCCTTGTTTTGCAGTGCAAAATGGTAGTTTAACTTTATTTTAGGGGCAGGTACAAATATGACAATACCAAGTATGTATAATACATATATATATATATATATTTAAACTCTTATTGTTGATGTAGCTTTTGTGGGCATTATACATTATACATTATTGCAACCAATTTAGTTACTAATTTTTAAGGGACTGAAAGCTATGGGCAGCTTTACAATTTACTTTTCTTTTTTGTTTGATTCAAACAAAAATTTTAAAAATTGCATGCCTCTATTTTTGAAGAAGTTATGTATTGCTTACTTGCTGTGGGAATTGCACTATTGTATTGTACTTGACTGAAAAGTACATTAGAATTGTCATCACTGTAAGAATATTAAAATATATATATACTACATTGGAGACATGACATCAACAAGATTTTACAACCATACTCACAAAAGAGGGTTTAGCTGCACAGAGTAGATGTATAATACCTGCACACTGTTCCCAGCCACTTTATACGACCCTGCATTCAGGAAGCTAATGATACATCCCGCTTACAATTCATTTGTAGTGCAGTCTGCAGAGAAGCTTCCTTGAAATGTTATTAGATTCCTCTATGAATAATTTATTTAGATTTGTGAATAATGAAAACAACACAAGAGGATTAGAACCTTTTCACATGTCTTTAAAAAGTTTGGGAAGTATTTGAAAAATACTGTTCAATAACTGTTTATCAGTCAAACATATTTATGGTAAGGTATGGCACCAGTAAGAACTTGACCAGGATGTTTTTGTTCTACCTTATGCAATGTCAATAGTTTCTAGACATGTGTATCCATGGCACAAAATTATTTCCACTATGACTGTAAACCAAATATAACTTTTTATTGGGGTCCAAATGCATAACATATATAGTACCCCTTCTTCAGATACAGTATAAATAGTAGCACATCGCAAAAACTTATGAGCACAAGTATATACACACAAGAAAGGTGAAATAAATGAGGGAAGAGGGAGGAAAAGGTTGTGCCTTCACTCCCGTTTCTCCTTGCTTGCATATATCTACTTGTGCTCAGAAGTTCTTGTGACATGTTTTTGTCCATATTGTATCTGAGGAAGGAGCACTGTATACACCATGAAATGTGTTATACATTGTGACCCAAATAAAGATATATATTTGCTTTATACATGGCCGGCGCAGTGGGTTTATCTTTTGCCATTGATACATATGTCTGGGTGCCCCTAATCTACTGGGGGCTTGAGTATTCTTCAGCAGATGTCTGAAAGGATCCTTGGGATCATGCTGATGTGTTTAGACTCTTGGCCGTTTGTATTTGGACGTTCACTATGTAGGACAACCTGAGTTAGATGTGGAATAAACTTTGGGACTATTGTGTGGATTACTGGACAAGTAATAATTCCAAACCATCAGGTGCCAGAAGCATACCTATTTCGTGTGTCTTTAAATATTCCTTCTAACAGTCAGCAAGATGATCATTGGTCAACTGTTGGGAAAGACAGTCATTGAGAAGGTCCCTCTTTGAGCAACACAGTCATATAGCTGGTAAATCATGGATCAGGACTGTAATGAAGCAGGTCAATCATAAAGCACATTAGTCAATGAGTCCTACCGACATGGAGTAGTTTAATAAAAGAGCAGTACAGTCATTGAACAGGTTAATCTCGAATCAAGACAGTCATAGGTCAGTATAGTCAAGAATCAGGGTAATCAGGGATCAGGTCACTCTGAGCAGGTCATTCAGAAAGCAGAACTATCATGGTACTGGCCACTCATTGAGTAGCACAGTCAATGAATGGACCAATCATAGATAAGAACAGTTATGAATCAGATCTGTCAAGCAGCAGACCAGTTGTGGAGCAGATCAACCATTGAACAACATATTCATTGTGTGGGACAATACTATCTTTTGTACGGAAATACTAGTCTGGAATTGGAAAAGTCACTAATGTCTATCATGTAGTTACATTTTTATCAATGGGAAAAAACACACAGGAGGGGGAGGGTAGCTACTCTAAATATACAATGACAAAGCCCAACATGATAGCAGAGACATTTCCTTCTTATTCAACCCTACTCAATTGGAAAATATCCTAGAGTTAAGATTCTCAGGCATAAAAAAATTTCCACTCAAAGCTTTTTATTCAGCTTTGTGAAGTTTACAAAATTGTACATTAACATTAAAGCAAAGAAATAGTATCGGCACATTAGCTTTTCAGATATGTAGTCCTTCCAACAAAAGTTAAACTCATGCCTATGATTTTATACATGCTCTTAGCATAGATTCCAGACATTAATGGAAGAATAGGAATATACAAATGAATAATACCTTAATCCCCTGTTGTATATTATTACAATTATAGCTCCATATCCTCTTGAGCAGGAGATAGACCTGTTTTCCATATGAATTATGAGATATTCCCTGAACATACCTAAAAGCGGTGGTGTAAAAAAAAAATCTTATCTGTCTTCTTTTCTCTGTTTCTTTAACCTGTCAATCATACAATATATCTAACCATCGACTTGAGTCGGTATTCATCTTGGGATTTTTATAATCCTTGTACCCAGGTCTAGAGGCTATTATTTGCCATTTTAATCAGAAGAATCAAAGACCTCAACATTGCCAGCTAAACCAATTCTTGAGCCACCTTGACCTTTCAAAAACACTACTTACTATATCCTGTATCCAATACCAACCATAAACTATTAGATCATATAACATATAGTCATAAAGGTAATTGAGGAGGTCTTAGCTGATCTAAAAATGCCAAAAAAGATAAAATAATGTGACAAAGAGAAAAATGAATGGATAAAGAATGTAAATTCACTGATACCTTAGTATTACTGCTTAATATTGTAAAAAACTTTTTTTGTAGATTTCCTACGGAATGAAAGCATATTACACCCTTCTCCCCCTTAAAAAAAATAGTACAGAAACACCAAAGATATGTCAACAGAATTACTTTCTTTTCATTCTCAAAACTATGCCTTAATGTCAATGATATTACAGTGGTCCCTCAAGTTACAATATTAATTGGTTCCATGACGACCATCATATGTTGAAACCATTGTATGTTGACAGCCATCACGCCTCCTCCCATAGACTTGCATTGAGGGGGTGGGGCATGACGTCATGATGGGGCGGGGCTATGACATCACAAGCTCCCTGCTCCGGTTTCAGTGTTCGGAACAGTTTGTTCCAAATGCTGAGCAGAGTACCCCTTTAAGGACATTACATCAAAGTTGGATCAGCCTGTAGTGTGGTTTTCCACTTTGATTTTGAGTGTAACTCCATATCCAGACCTCCATGGGTTGATAAATTTGGTTTCCATTGATTATTTTTGTGTGATTTTGTCGTCAGCACATTCAACTATGTAAAGACGAAAGTATTTCCTACGATTAGTTAATTCATTCAGATCTAGGATGTGTTATCTTAGTGTTCCCTTTCTTTTTTTAAGCAGTGTATATATAAGTTTCCTTATTAGATCATATGACCAAATCCCTTTTGAGCTGTGCCTCAAGGAACTCCTGAATGGCCCTCAAGAAAGATAAAAAAAGATGTTTTATTTGAAATCTTTGATTAGTATTCCAGATATAAAAGTAAATGTTTGGTGTTGACCTGCTACCCAAGCGCTTAAACTTTGTGCAAACCTAACAAGCGGAATCTATGTACCCCCTAGGTGTTTGTTTATCAAAAGAGAAAAGTTTGCACTGCATAACCAGGTCTGGTGTCTGTTCCTGCCATCTTGTTTATGTGTATGAGGATGCTGGATTAATAAAAGTTTAGCATAAAGGCAACCTGGCCGAGTGCCACTCTTTTGCTTCTAGGTTTTCACCCTTATTCCACTCTTGGATATGGAAGACTTAACTGCTAGAAGGTAGCAGGTTGCTTCTCTGTGGTCCCAGTGAGTAATGCCTGGCCCAGCAGACCAAAGGACAATGGTGTAAGGGAATCCAAAAATCAGGCAAGACAAGTAAGAGAACCAGTAAAGGTTGTCAGGCCGGCAGCAAGTATGCCTAATCAGGAACAGGCAGATAAGTCGTGGCTGTCGATACGGAATCAGGGTCAATATTCCATGTCAGGTGCATGAGAGATAATAGAGTACAGGAGGGTTAGTAAAGAGCACAAACAGGAATTTGATGGCAGTGAGTGCCAGGCATGACAGTACACTGCCAGTGACTGACCACCAGCGTTACATTGGTGATATCAGAAGCAACTAAAACAACTGTGAAATGTTTTAGCATTTCTGTTTATGTCCATGATGTTGATGTCATCTATCATCAATGTTATCTGAAATCTGTACACAAGTTTACGTCAGGCAGATTCCCAAGCAGAAGTGGTCAAAGGTGCATAAAGGTCCAAGCAGATTTTGGTCATAAATGTGGTATTGGCAAGGTGTAGTGGACTTTATTTAGGAGAAAACACTTTATTTTCACATGTAGTTGGCACATCTGCCCTTATCAAAGGCTATTCTAATAAGTACCCTTTTCTTGGCACAGAAAATTACAACCAAGAGCTGAATGGCTTTCGGATTGACAGTCACATTTCAATGGAAATGCATAGTCAGCACAACCTACTGTAGCTTAATGAAATAGGCTAGGTTTCAGAAATTATGAGGTGAATGATATTTCTCTATTTATGTCTTGTACCATCAAACACAAAATCATACACATAACCATCTATAGAGGGTAGGGGAGAAAATGACCTTTAATATAATAGGCAGGATATATTACCAGAGGAAACTACTTACATCAATGTCCACACATATACACATGAATCTACCTTGACTTGAGAGGATATACCTGTATTACCTTATAGTGATGTCATTGGTCGCTTAAATCTAATATGGCATCCATTTCAAATGGCCTCCATATCAACTCTGCACCTAGTGTAGCCTCAAGCACTGAGCTCATAATGAAATAGATCATGTCTCACAAATGTAAGGCTCTATTCTCATTACTGTCATGGTTTCAGCTATAACGGAAACCCTAACAGCACTGCCAGACCGCTGAATGTGGTTCGTCAAGTTCTGCCATGGTGTCCATTACTTTGACAGGAAGACTAGCACTGCTTACTGACAGAACTACTAATGTAGGCTCCAAATGGAGCCTCTAGTGGATGTGTAAACCCAGCCTAAAATATTAAAAAGACAATGGTCCTCATTTACTAGGAGTGGAGTGTCGGTTTGTGTTTGACTTTTGCTTTTCCGACCTTTCTTTCTCTTGGTATTTACTAATCTGTCACACTTTTCCCAATCTTTTTAGTCGCAGGAAAAAAATCTGTTGCACAGTGTTTTTTGTCGCAGGGTTCATCTGTCACATGGTAACATCTGTCGCAGGGTTAATACTGTTGCACATTAAAATCTGGTGCATGCATAAATCTGTCGCAATGAAAACTGTCGCAGTGTGACAGATTTTTCAAGTAAAAACCGGGAAAAGAAAATAAAAATTATAATTTGTGAAAATATATCTGTATATAAATATATAACTGTGTGTATATATTTATATATATATATATATATATATATTTTTTTTTTATGATTCAACATTACTGAAACAATAGGCAAAAAAAAAACATGTGTTGGAAAGACTCATAGAAATGTGAAAATAAAGCAAAAACGTTGCTTAAAAAATAAATTGTGCAGAAAAAATAAAACAGAATCGCTTGAAAAAGATGAGGCAGGCAAAGGAGCAAACAGCCAGAGAACTTATTCCACTTTCTGAAACTTTATACATGCTTTAAAGGTGTATTCCGGGAATTATTATTTTTTGACTATGCTACAGGGGCTGTAAAGTTAGTGTAGTTCATAATATAATGTCTTTATCTGTGTGTGACGGTTTTCTCACAATTCTTATGTGATTTTCACCCCAATATTTATTTTTATCAGTATACAAAATGACTGTTGTCTCAGAGTTTTTTCAGCTTGCAATGCAGGCGAGACCTGACCTTACTAGTCAGCTGATGACAGGGAGCCTGTCTGCTTCAATGGGTGGAGAGATCGCTTGGTGGGAGAGAGATCAATCTGCAACTAATGCAGCAACTGTAGGCACCCTGATTGAAGACCACAGGTCTGCAGCTCATTTATGTTTCAATGGGTGGGGTAGCTGATGTGTGGGAAGGAGGAAGATGGTATCATGGGATTTGTAGGCAAACAAGAAAACTGAAAACAGGAAATACAAGTTCACAAAAAGCTAGCCACAGTATTATGATAATCTCACAACATAGCCATTTAGCTCCAAGACAAGCACAGATCCTTCCTAAGCATGTCCATTACTGTCTGCCAGGTACGTACTAAAATCACCTTATGCTGGATAACCCCTT
This sequence comes from Hyla sarda, assembly GCF_029499605.1. Classification (NCBI taxonomy): domain Eukaryota; kingdom Metazoa; phylum Chordata; class Amphibia; order Anura; family Hylidae; genus Hyla; species Hyla sarda. Next base: position 58,187,589 of record NC_079193.1, on the reverse strand, counting down.
TAAAGTGTAGGGTTTTCTTCCTAGAAAATTCACATGATTTTCGGAGTGGCTTTCAGAAAAGAAGAGTGATTTTGGATGAAATGTAGGGCACACTCCCCTTTTCCCTGAAAACAATGCCCATTTTGTAGTTTTTTTTTTTTTCATTCAGAGTGATTCAGATTCTGTCAATTTTTTTCTGCCGCACATTCTGTCGCATAATTTGGGCACAAAACTTGACAAAAAGAGTATTAATCCTGTTAGTAAATGAGGGCCAATGTTGTTTAAAAAAAACTCAATATATTGCTTAGATCAATATTGCAAGTAAATGAAGAAATTGTGTATTGTAATTTATCAGAGAAGAATTTCTCTATTTCCTCTTACCAGGCCACTTATCTCCCCCTTCCTAAACATTCATATATTGTGAAAAAAAACAACTCAGTTCCATTATGTTTTTAAGGTGTACTTGCAGCACACTGAGAGATTAGCTTACATGCTGCCCATACAAGTCTACAGAGTGGTGAGGACGGAGATGGGAAAATGAGTATGTGGAGAAACCAGAAGCCAAAAGTGACACAGAGAGACTGAAAACAGACAACACAAGAGCATACCGTGAGTATATGATCTCACCCCAGTGCTTGATTCATAGCTTAGACTGCTCAGTACTACTCTATAATGTGTGTGTGTGGGGGGCGGGGAGCACTATAAAGTAGTGCTGAGCAGTCTTCTCTGCTTCTTGGAGACCTCATAATGGATAGTTTGCACCCAGAAAATTGGAGAATGAAGCCTACACATGGGGGTGTCTGGTGTAACATGTCATATTCAAGATATATTTTAGCCAGAAACAGTGCTAATCACTAAGTACACACACAAAAGCGTATCTCCAAACACGCAACACTGAAACACATATGCTTTAAGAAAAAAACATTTTTTTGTTTTGTTTTGTTTTTTGTTAAATGTTCACAAAAGAGGCTTTCTGTATATTTTGTCTGAAAGGTCTCCTTGATACATATTTTTTGTACAAAAGAAAATGAGTTCTATATATAACCAATAAAGAAAATAAAATCTATGCCATTTAGTTATTTTTCTAACATTCACAGAATAACAGTAAATTGAAAAGGTTGACACATTTTTGGTTGCAGGTGTTCTTATTGTTAGTTACCCCAACAAGCTAAGGTTTCCTTTTAATCATTTCTTCCTTAGTACATAATAAGTAACTAGAAATAAAGTAAAACTTCTATTATTCCGTGCAAATAATGAAACCCTGGTGTACGCCTTACAACCTAAAGCCTTTGTGCCGTCTAAAAATCAATAGTCAGCTCGGCTGATTATCATCACTCATCTACAACAACAGGGGGAAAGGAACAGACATATACTATTTGGTGGGCCTACTGATTTTTGTACCTTACATTTATTCTGTTTTATGTGTCTTAATTTATATATGTAACTGCCATAATTCACACTTCAAACATACAATATAAATATAAAATATGCTGCCTTCATAATCTGCAAACTCATATTCACAAACTAAATGTTTCGAGGGGGACGTACAACCAATAAGAAATATATAAAGGTCTAAGGAGTTGTAAAAGGCCCAGGAGGGTAACGTAGGGGCCACATGGGATGGGCTCCTCTCCCCTGCCCCCACCCCCTCTTTTTCCATAGGTGTTATCTAAAGCACATAAAGGTTTTACAGATTAACTGGTCAGTATAGTAAGGCTTAATGAATATTTACCCATTTACGTTGGTGCTGAGCTTCTCTTGCAGGGCTGTTGCTGGGCAGATGTTAGCTGACTGCGGATTGGCTGCGAGTCTAGAAGCGGGAATCTTGGAAGGTATATATGACCAGGCATCGCTGTTGCTCGGGTCAGTCTGGCGAACCTGCGAAGAAAGAAGATTCGAGCTCCGTTCCTGCCGTGGCCAAGTCATGTCCCAGCCCGAGGATCCAGCCCCTGCCGGCGCTGTCAGCTCCGCTGTTAAAGAGCTCTTTTTGCGGTTGCTGGAGCGTGCGGCGGGGGCCGGAGGAGAAGAATGGCTTACCCGCTGTCTTGAAGATGCGCCCGGACCTTCGGTGGAAGAAGATCCCCGTCCTACCCGAGACGCCTTCGCAACCGAGACCCAAGACCGGAGGATTCGTCGACCGGAAATGGAGGAAGAGGAGGAGACACGTCACTTCGCCGCGCCGCAGACGTCATCGGGGCCGGAAGTTCCGTTACCCAGAAGATCCTCCAGAAACTCAAGTCGTTCCAAAAGAAGAAGACCGTCGCCATCGGAAGCCAGCTCCAGCCGGGCAGCGCCGAAGAGAGCTCCCGCCCCACCCGCCCAAGCATCAGGAGCAGCGTCACCCGATAGGAGGGACAGGTCCGCTTCGGCCACAGCTCCGGGGGCGTCGGGCGGTGAGTATAATACTGTTATACCCCATATTGAACCCCAGAGGGTTGCCGGGGGGGAGGGCTCCACTCCTGGGCAGGATATTTTCACGGGGTTGGCTGCGATTTTTAACATGTTCGCCGCTATGCCCCAGAGAGAGGATGGTCCTCTGTCTCAGGCTGTTCCAGCCTGGGTCAGACAATCTACGAACAATAGGTCGGTCTGCGGTGCTGTCCGGGAGGCGGCGGAGCCGCCTGGAGTACGGGATAATCGGTTGTCCGCGGCTCGCGCTCCCCGCCCGGACAGCGCCGCCGACAAGGAACAACCATCAGGTGATAACAGTGTTAATGCAGTTTCCTCTAATGTGGTCCCTGGGATTTGTATGAAAGAAGCCCTCACATGTGAGGTTTCACCTCTTGGCTTTCATCTCCTGCCAGCGGTGAAAGAAAAGATATGGCGGGGGGAGTACATAGATATGTTCTCCCTCCTACCATCTGCAAAAGAGCAAGTTTTTCATTCCACTGATAAGAAAAATGAGGAGGATAGAAAGCGCCCGGTACCTTTTAAAACATTTCATAACTGGGTCCAAGCATTCTGCATTTTTGCTGCAGTGATGGGGGAAAAGCACTCTCATCAGTGTACCGCCTTGTTTCAACATCTGGATATAGTTCTGGAGGCTTATAGAAATTTTGGCGGGTCTGCTTGGATTTCCTATGACGAAATGTTTAGACAGAAGTTGTCGGTACACCCTCAGGTAAGGTGGGGACAAAAAGACGTAGGCTTATGGCTCAATCTAATGCTTCCCCAGAGAAATCGCAGCTTGCCTGCCACGGTGCAAGGTAATTTTCGTAAAGGAGTGTGTTACGCATTCAATGAGGGACAGTGCAAGTGGCAGGCCAGCTGCAGATATAAGCATGAATGCTCGCATTGCACCGGTAATCACCCGGTCAGCAAGTGTTTCAAAAAAATTAATTCATCCACCCAACACATGCCGTCCAGCAGGGAGACGCTTTCCCGTAGCATCGACTCCGGTGAAGCTAATAAGCATGCTTCCTTATCTAAACAAGTACCCAAACACTCAGATGGCTAACTTACTTATTGAGGGTTTTTCCAAGGGGTTCTTTGTCCCGGGGTTTTCTGGTCAGGGTTGTGTATGGGTGGAGAACCTAAAATCCGTTGCACAATTTTCAGAGGTAGTGAGAGAGAAAATATACAAAGAAGTCTCTGTGGGCAGAGTGGAGGGTCCTTTTGATTCCCCCCCCCCTTCAGAGACTTCAGGTTATCTCCACTAGGCTTGGTCCCCAAAAAAGAGCCAGGGTCTTTTAGATTGATTCACCATTTATCGTACCCAGACAAGGGTTCATTGAATGATGAGGTTAATGGTAAGGACTTTACAGTAGAATATGCATCTTTTGATTCTGCTTTGGCCAAGTTGAGGGAAGCGGGCAATGGAGCTTGGTTGGCTAAGGCTGATATCAAATCTGCATTTAGACTGTTACCAGTGAGGGAGTCTGGTTACAACTCATTGGGTTTTCAGTTTGAAAATCAGTTTTATTTTGATAAGTCTCTGCCCATGGGGTTTTCTCTTTCTTGCTTTTATTTTGAAGCTTTTGCTTCATTCCTGAAATGGGTAGTTAGGGAAGAATGCCCAGTAGGTCACATGGTACACTACTTGGATGATTTTTTATTTTTGGGTTCCCAGTTTAGTTCTGATGTATTTAGATTGTTTGACACATTTATTGATATGTGTGGCAAGTTTGGCATCCCTTTAGCTCACGAGAAAACAGTTTTACCAGTTAAGGAATTGGTTTTCCTAGGTATTAAGATAAATAGTCTATTAATGAATTTTAGTTTACCACAGGATAAGGTTCAGGCAATGTTATTAAGTATTAGTAAGTTGATGGTTAGGAAAAAAGTTATGCTGAGAGAGCTCCAAAAAGTTTTAGGTATGTTTGTGTTTGCATCCAGAGTAATTCCGATGGGTAGGGTTTTCTCCAAAAGACTGTATATAGCGACTAGAGGTATCAAATCCCCTAAACATTACATTAGGCTGGATAGATCACTGAAGGATGATTTGTCCCTATGGGCTGAGTTTCTGGCTGATTTTAACGGGTCATCGGTGTGGCAGGAGGATTTTAAGGACCTAGAACGGCTAGGGGTTTATACGGATGCAGCTGGAGCCTTTGGGTTTGGGGCTTATTTTCAGGGACATTGGTGTGCTGAGCCCTGGCCAGCTCAATGGGTGGCGGCAGGGCTAAACACTAATATTGTCTTGTTGGAACTGTTCCCAGTGGTAGTTGCATTAGTGATTTGGGGTACGATATTTAGAAATAGACGTATCATCATAAATACGGATAATAAAGGTGTAGCATTTGCAATCAATTGTCTTTCATCAAGGTCTGACCCGGTCATTAAGGTTCTCAGGCATTTAGTATTACTGTGTCTTAAATTAAATGTGTGGGTTAAAGCTACTTATATAAGGGGCGAATCAAACATTATAGCTGATGCGCTGTCACGGGGTCAGTTTTGCAGGTTCCATCAGATTTGCCCAGATGCGGATATGGAGGGAGTACCTTGTCCACCACACCTTTGGAACCTGGTATGGGACTGATCCAGCATTTTGCACTAAAATCTATTTCTTCAAAAACCCATGCTGATTATAGTAAGTCATGGGACAAATGGTGTTCTTTCTGTGTTGCCAAGGGTTTATCCTTATCTCAGTCTGATGTTAATGGGTCTTTGTTATTCCTATCCGGGTTGTTATCAAAGAAGTTTTCTTATAGTCATCTATGTGGCATTTTAGCAGGCATAGCTTTCTTTCAGAAATGGCTGGGGATCCGCCCTATCAATTCCTTCTATCAGGTTAAACAGGTACTGAAAGGGTACCGTTTGGCGTTTAATAGCAAGGATCAGCGGAGGCCTATTAATTTCGTATTGCTGGAGCAGTTGGTCAATGCTTGTAGTTCGGTCTGCATGGATGAGTATGAAACATTATTGTTTCAGACCGCTTTTGTTTTGGCCTTCTTTGGTGCATTGAGATTAAATGAAATTACAGCTAAGAACAAATGGTCAGCATCACCGCTGGATCTTTCAGACATTAGTGTTACTGCAGTCAGTCTGATTATACACATTAAGAGGTCCAAAACGGATATATGAGGTCGGGGTAAACAGTTACAAATCACACGTTTGCCCAATAATCGCATGTGTCCAGTGGGTATGACGGAAAGGTTTTTATTGGCCCGCCCCCAAGGGTATACACCTTTTCTGATACATAGAGACGGCTCTGCCATGACCTGTTTCCAGTTCAGGTTTATTTTAAAAAAATGCTTAACACGCTTAGGGCTCCACAGGTTTAAGATATGCGCGCATTCATTTAGGATTGGCGCTGCAACCGAGGCTTCCATGGCCGGCCTTTCGGTTGACAATATTAAGTCCATCGGTAGGTGGAAATCTGATAGGTACAAGATTTACATCCGGCCTGAGCTGTTAATTAACTAATCTTTTCATTGCAGAGAAGCCTGTCAGAATAATATGGATAATGGGGCAATCCTTCATTTATTGGGCGGAAAAACGTGCAGCAGTTAGACCCTACAGCCTGAATCTGGGTTTCCCTAGTGATAAGGTTTGTGTATTCTGGGATGGTGTTAGAGGTTTAAGATGGGATGACTTATTTGACTGCTGCACCAATAAAGCTGGCTTTTGGCCGCCCCCTGATGTAATTATAATTCATGCCGGTGGCAATGATATTGGCAAATGTAACACCTCCTTGTTGTTTCAAAAACGTAAACAGGTTAGCTTTGCAATCCACGATTTGTTCCCAGCTGCAGTGTTAGTATTTTCAGAAATAATTCCCCGGCTATCCTGGTCTACCAGGAGGGCAAAGTTTTTAGACCGCATACGGAAACGCCTGAACAGAGGTATGGAAAAGTTTTTAAAGACTGTAGGCGGTTTTTCTTACAGGCACAGGGAACTGGAAGGGTTCGTAGTGGGCCTTTTTAGGGATGATGGAGTTCATCTCTCTGAGATCGGGGTGGACATTTTTAATGTCGGTTTGCAGAACATTATAGACTTGGCCACGGCTGTGGGTGATGCACGCCTGTGATCAGGCTTGCCTGTGGGGGTCACCCAGAATGTTCTGGGTGGACAGCTGGTGGTTATTTAAAATTGGTGAGTTCATTACAGTCTATGGAGTTTATTAGTTTATATAAATTTATGGTTTAATGGAATTTTATTTAATCAATTATTTAATAAATTATTTATTTATTTAATATTTATTCCATTCAATAAACGGCCGTGGCCTTTATTTCCCAAATGGTTGTTGTCGTTATTTAGGGAGGGTGTTCGGTCGGGTGGGGGCGGTGTGAGGGGTCCCTATCCCATGTAAAAGGCCCAGGAGGGTAATGTAGGGGCCACATGGGATGGGCTCCTCTCCCCTGCCCCCACCCCCTCTTTTTCCATAGGTGTTATCTAAAGCACATAAAGGTTTTACAGATTAACCGGTCAGTATAGTAAGGGTTAATGAATATTTACCCATTTACGTTGGTGCTGAGCTTCTCTTGCAGGGCTGTTGCTGGGCAGATGTTAGCTGACTGCGGATTGGCTGCGAGTCTAGAAGCGGGAATCTTGGAAGGTATATATGACCAGGCATCGCTGTTGCTCGGGTCAGTCCGGCGAACCTGCGAAGAAAGAAGATTCGAGCTCCCCCACCCCCCCTCCCCTTGTCACGGCCGTTGTTGATGGATGCCACCGGTTCAGGTGGGCAGCTGTGTTAGTTGGTTATTGAAAGGGGGTCACCCAGAATGTTCTGGGTGGACAGCTGGTGGTTATTTAAAATTGGTGAGTTCATTACAGTCTATGGAGTTTATTAGTTTATATAAATTTATGGTTTAATGGAATTTTATTTAATTAATTATTTAATAAATTATTTATTTATTTAATATTTATTCCATTCAATAAACGGCCGTGGCCTTTATTTCCCAAATGGTTGTTGTCGTTATTTAGGGAGGGTGTTCGGTCGGGTGGGGGCGGTGTGAGGGTAACTCCATGTAACTACACGGAACAAGCAGCGTAGTAGGATGTATACAAACATACTGTATATATGTACAGTGACCCCCCGACCCACGATGGCCCAGACATACGATCAATTCAACATACGATGACCTCTCAGAGGCCATCGCATGTTGAAGGCAGCATCAACATACGATGCTTTTGTATGTCGGGGCCATCGCATAAACGGCTATCCGGCAGAGCAGACTGCTTCAGCTGCCACCGGATAGCCATTTACGGTGCCCCGTGTGGTCCGCTGATGATCACTTACCTGTCCTCGGGGCTCCGGCACGTCCTCTTCGGGATCCTCTGCATCGTCGGCGCTCTCCATCGTCGTCATCACGTTGCTGCGCACGCCGTCCCGTCATCCAATAGGAGCGGAGTGCGTAGCGATGTGATGGTGGCGACGGAGAGCGAGGATGCCGGGGAAGCAGAGGCCTTGCCGGAGCGTCGGGGACACCCCAGGGCGCGGCGAAAGCGATGGATGGCGACATCCAGGGCAGCGGTGTCGGTCCGGAGCGGCGGGGACAGGTGAGAACAACTTCCTCTACCAGTGGTCTTCAACCTGCAGACCTCCAGATGTGGCAAAACTACAACTCCCAGCATGCCCGGACAGCCGTTGGCTGTCCGGGCAAGCTGGGTGTTGTAGTTTTGCAACATCTGGAGGTCCGCAGGTTGTTGACCACTGTCCTATACTTTACATTGCACGGATCCCTCAACATACGATGGTTTCAACAAACGATGGTCCATTTGCAACGGATTACCATCGTATGTTGAGGGACCACTGTACTGGTATTGTATAAGGGCATCATAAAAGTTAAGTAAAATAATACTTTTTTACTGTTTGCTAGGAACATTGGTTTAGAGGGAATGGTTAACAGAAAATATATCTCTTTAAACCATTAGAATAGGTTTTAATTATAATTTTGTAATTTTTTATGCTATTTATTTTCCTACTGTTTATAACAATCAGTAAAAAACCTGAAGTATTCCAGTTAGCACACAAGCCCCTGAAGCACACTTAATAGACTGACATTTTTGTTTCCACAGCTCACATGTCAGCTTTGCTGAGTAGAATGGGACAGGGTCAGCAGGGTAACCTCATTTCCATTAGACGATGGGTGATTTAATGACAGCACTATTATACTGTAGGAGATTTAGATAAGGCAGGGTAGCAGCACTATACACACATATACATCTTAGTTGGCAATTCTCCTGTCACTTCCTGCTCTATGGGGGAGAGGGTTGTAGTCTTCTTGGATTATTTTTCATACTAGAGTATATGCGTATCACTGAACCATAAATCCATATAGATACTGAGATTGGACAATGTCAGAAAATGTCATGTTTCACATAAAGTATACATAACCTGCTGTATTGTTTCTATAGACAATACATGATTAATGTGTGTTCAAGATGGCTGGGCCTGGGAATTTTTAAAATATCAAAGATAGTATTATCTGCCTTCTAGATGACTGAAGCCAGGGCAGATTATCCACATTGAAGAAGTTCTTCTATAAAGTACAGTAAGATTTAAATTACTACAAGCAAACTCAATGAAGTCAGTCTACTACACTCATTGCTGTTCAGTGCCTTTAAAGGGGTACTCCCGTGGAAACCTTTTTTTTTTTTTTTAAATCAACTGGTGGCAGAAAGTTAAACAGATTTGTAAATCACTTCAATTAAAAAAATCTTAATCCTTCCAGTACTTTTTAGGGGCTGTATACTAAAGAGAAATACAAAAAAGAAATGGATTTCCTGTGATGTCCTGACCACAGTGCTCTCTGCTGACCTCTGCTGTCCATTTTAGGAACTGTCCAGAACAGGAGAAAATCCCCATAGCAAACATATGCTGCTCTGGACAGTTCCTAAAATGGACAGCAGAGGTCAGCAGAGAGCACTGTGGTCAGGACATCACAGGAAATGCATTTCTTTTTTTATATTTCTCTTTATATACAGCCCCTAAAAAGTACTGGAAGGATTAAGATTTTTAAAAAGAAGTGATTTACAAATCTGTTTAACTTTCTGGCACCAGTTGATTTAAAAAAATAAAAAATAAAAAAGTTTTCCACGGGAGTACCCCTTTAAGTCCCAATAATATTTATATGTGGAGTTTTCATTACCCTGTACCACACATTGCACATTCCCTATACTGCAGTATTTACTGTTTAAAATAAAAATAAAAAACTATAGTCATGACTTAAAAAAAATACAAAAACTATATTATTTCTCTTCTAAAAACTTAAAGCTAATGATTATTAAAAAGGTTAATACCAGAAATTGTTTACCATGTCATAGATGCATGTCAAAAGTTTTCATCGGTGGAGTCAGGGTGCTGAGACATTCATGATCGTATTAACCAATGGGGAGAAATATGAAGCTGAGCTCTGTTTCTCCCTGCTCTCTCACACTCACCGAAGATGGGCTCCATAGACTTTCTACAAAGCCTATCGTCAGTGAGCTTACACTTGTTTGAATCCCATTTCTGTCTAGTGCAGAGAGCGGTGCCATGATGGAGTGCCACCATGATGAAAGGCGATAATTCTGTATATTCAGGATAATGAGAACAGCAAATTCTTAACAATTGTCTCATGAAGCTTACTTCTGCCTTATAATAACGTAAGCCATATTCTGTCACTATGTTTTAGCTCAAAGTCAAAGTAGTGCAAGGTTGTTTGTGTCTTGATAGGAGACACCATCCAACCACTTGTGTGAATTAAGGCATTAACAACACCAAGGAACATTTCATCAACAGCTCCAGTTGACACATTTTCTCCTGTGTTATGTTTCATTCTATGTTCTCTCTTCTTTAGTTGAGAAGAAGATATTATAGCATCTGCTGAGAGTTCCACTGTAAGAAATGTACCGAGGGCCTAGAGGATTAATTGTGCCTTCAACCAGGTTACTGCACACTCTAAAAGGTGACCACATGTCACTAGGGAGTATGCACCTGAGTTCACATAGCTGAGCATCTGTGCAAATCTCTTGTTACCTTCAGTAACAGGGAACACTGAAGATTTCTCACAATAAATGACATTTCTGCCAGAAGTGTTGCTTGTAATTTTTGTCAGTAATAAAAAAAAACAAGGTCATAAAAGAAATAGCAGTCACATACAGTCCCTGGTGTCTGAGAGGCATTAAAGACTATACATGGCACATGGCAGATTAGGGGCCCAATTGCATATTTTGCATTGGGGCCTAGAAGCTTTAAGTTTAACTCGCCACTAACATAAGGTGGCGTCTGTCTTATAAGTCAATAATGATGCTAAAGACTATGAGATCAACCCAATCAATGAGATCTACCCTCAACCTACCCCCTCTTTACAGCATTGAATGAAAACAGAGAAAAACCCAACACCTTGTTAAAAAAAAATTATAAATCTTACTTTATTGAAGACTAGCTGAGTACACGGCGTTGCCCGGTTTTTCCTTCCAAACCTTGTTGTGGAGGAAAATCAACAGAGGAAGCTTTTGACTTCATATCCCGTCCTCATATATTGTTGTCATATCCCAACCCCTTATCTCGTCCTCATATCCCGACCTCCTATCCCGACCTCCTATCCCGACTTCCTATCCCGTCCTCCTATCCCATCCTCCTATCCTGTCCTCCTATCCCGTCCTCATATCCCATCCTCCTATCTCGACCTCCTATCTCAATCTCCTATCCCGACCTCCTATCCCGTCCTCCTATCCCGACCTCCTATCCCATCCTCCTATCCCGTGCTCCTACTCCGTCCTCCTATCCCGTCCTCCTAGCGCGACCTCCTATCCCGCCCTCCTATCTCGACCTCCTATCCCGTCCTCCTATCCCGACCTCCTATCCCGACCTCCTATCTCGACCTCATATCCCAACCTCCTATCCCGTCCTCCTATCCCGTTCTCCTATTCCATCCTCCTATCCCGACCTCCTATCCCATCCTCCTATCCCGTCCTCCTATCCCGACCTCCTATCCCGACCTCCTATCCCGACCTCCTATCGCGACCTCCTATCCCGCCCTCCTATCTCGACCTCTTATCCCAATCTCCTATCCCGACCTCCTATCCCAACCTCATATCCCGACCTCATATCCCTTCCTCATATGTCGACCCGTAATATGTGTACCAGGTATTGAAATATCTCCAGCCATACAGAAGTTATATGGGAACATACATTTCCCATTGATTTGCATGGGACTTTAAACAAAAACCCCGACCCTCACAAATATGGGGTAGTTAAGGGTTAAATTAACGATCCTATATTTTAAGTGGACATATAAGTAACATGTGACTAAGTATTATCGAAATATCTCCAGCCATTTGGAAGCTATGCAGTAACATATATTTCCCATAGACTTGTATGAGACTTTAAACAAAAACCCCGACCCTGGCAAATGGGGGTGAGTAAGGGATAAATCACCTAGCCTATGTTTGTTGTTGACATATAAGTAACATGTGTGCCAAGTTTCATGTTAATATCTTTAGCCGTTTGGACGTGATGCTGGAACATACACACACACACACACACACATACATACATACATACATACACACATACATACATACATACATACACACATACATACATACATACATACACACATACATACATACATACATACACACACACACATACATACATACATACACACATACATACACACATACATACACACATACATACATACATACACACACACACATTGGCCCTAATTTACTATTGCAAACCTGATGTGTTTTGCCGGGTTGTGCGCCAGATTCTGTTGCATTGCGCCAGATTTCGTGCCAGAATTTGTGCCAGAATTTAAAAAAAAACCCGACTAACTCTCCGTTTTGCTTAGAAAACCCGAAAAAGAGGCGTGGCCACCAGGAAAATGGGCGTGGTCTCCAAAAAGGGGGCGTGTTCCCGACATTTTCACAAAAACCCAACATATTTACTAAGGTTTCCACATAAAATGTGATGGATTTGAGCTGAGGAAAACCCGACAGATCAGAGCATGTGTAAAAAAAGGAAAGTGTAGGGAAAGTGGGAAATGTAGGGAAACCTTAGTAAATATCATGGAAAATAAATTGTAGGGAATTAAAACCCACAAAGAAACCTACACAACACTCTTAGTAAATGAGGGCCAGTGAGTATCGTTAAAACTTGTCAAAATAATGGTGAACAAGTACTGTCTGGAATGAATGTTTATAAGATACCAGAATAAAGAGCTGGCACAATCAAAATATACAACGTGGGCCATACTCCATCCAAAAAAACACTGACATATAGTAGTAGTATTAAGAGCAGAAGTGTGTACACCATGGGGGAGATTTATCAAAACCTGTGCAGAGGAAGAGTGGTGCAGTTGCCCATAGCAACCAATCAGATTGCTTCTTTCATTTTCCACAGGCCTCTAAAGAGGCCTGTGGAAAATGAAAGAAGCGATCTGATTGGTTGCTATGGGCAACTGCACCACTCTTCCTCTGCACAGGTTTTGATAAATCTCCCCCCATAAGTGCACTCACCAATTGTGCAGGTCTTTGTGCGTTATTGACTACTTACAAAGCGGAATACATAAGACAGCAGGGGTGTACAGACAAAGGCATTTGTTTGTACACTTTCGCTGTCCTATGTCTATTTTCTTCTATTGTCTGCATTGGGGATCTTGTTTGCCAAGCCTGCCCCATGATTTGCTTTAATTATCACATGTGAAGTAGAGAGGACCACGTATACCAAAATGCACATGCCAGGACCGGAGCGGTGCAAGACAACCTAGGACCGTTATGTATTCCATAAGTGCAAAAGAAGAGGAGGAAGCAAATGCATAAACGTTCTGGAGGAACAAAAATACAAACAATGTCAAAATTTGAAATTTTTAAAATCACAGATAAAGAAACCAAACATCTTTGGCCTTAGTCTACCAATGTTCTAAAATGCACAAATGTGAACACGTTTGTTAGAACTGTATTTTAGCCTTTTTTAATGAGTAGATTTTTACCAAGGTTTTCATTATATGCCTTCGTGACTGAGGACAACAGCTACTTGCAGAGCGTACTAGCGGTAAGCTCTCTTTTGTATTATGTTCTCTGTTCAAAGACAGTAGTTGTAATCTAGAACCCTAATTAATATTTAACAATATCATCCTTGATTGTTTTTACCTTTTGGTTTATATTTAGTGTTGAAACACATCTCCTGGTACTTTGTGGAAACGGTCAACAAGCTGCTATTGATGGATACATTATTCTTACCATACTTTAGAGCTGTGTGTCTGTAAAAGTGTCCTGATGTAAATCGGCCGAGGGTCTGATATGCTCATTATCACATTAATAACTTTTGCAGTTTGTCTCATTAACACATGAAAACCCAACGCAAATACAATGTATTCATATGGAAATCAAACTATTCAGAGCTCTATGTATTAAGGACCATCAGTTATTCATGTGTTAGAAACTAGGCTTCCCTGTGTATTCATACAAGTCACAGAATAAAAATAAAGTTATAATAAATTCTGTCAGCAACACCTAGACCCCCGACTGACAGTCTCTGGTAGTAATATATATATGTAATGTTTTACAATATATTTTAATATTTCATGTTCTTCTGTGGAGTGTCCCTACTTAGTCGTAGTGCTGAGACCCAAGTATTCATGTGTATCATGGGACTCCAGTAACATGGCAAACAATTTGAAATTATATAAATGACAAGGCTGGATACCAATATAAAATACCAAACACAATGTAGGATATAAAGGGGGTGGGGATGATACCCCAGGTCCAATCTGGACCACTCACTCAGATCCCACCAGGCTTATGGGCATTCTTGCTAGATGGCCACAATATTACTGGATAGTACATTTTCTCTCCATTGTGGTCAGAGCAGCAGCCTGCCCTCTGCATCTGCCCTCCAGTGATAGTCATTAAAACAGACAGATTTTAAAATCACATTTTTATTTAAAAAACAAATGTTTGTTTTAAAGGGTACCTCTCATCAAAAAAAGTTTGATATATTATAGATTAATGTATGCAGAGTAACTTTACAATTGCATTTTATAAAAAAAATATGCTTCTTTCTATTTAATTTTCCACTTTGAAGAAATGACCACTAGGGGTCTCCCCACCAGTACTGGCAGCAAGCATTTCAGACTCATGCTGGAGTCCTAAACACTACGAGCTGCCAGTCTGCTTTGTTCACAAAGGAGAACACTCAGAGCTGCCAGCCTGCTTTGTTCACAGCCTGTTTGGCTGTGAACAAAGCAGGCTGGCAGCTCTGAGTGTTTAGGACTCCAGCATGAGTCAGAAATGCTTGCTGACAGGACTGATCGGGAAAAATACAATAGAAAGAAGCATATTTTTCATTAACATGCTATTGGAAAGTTATTCAACATTCATCAATCTAAAATATATCAAAAATTTATTTGATGAGCGGTACCCTTTAATTTTGTGTTGTTTTCTTTGCATGCACCATGACTACTGAGCCTCAGAATAGTCTGCGGCTTCCTGTTCTGTGGAGATCACATCTGCACAGATCACAGAGTATACCTACAACAATCTCCTATAGTAGTCAGTAAGTTGTCACCAGACTACAGGTTCCTATGGTCCATAATGTTGCTCTCTGTTGAAAAAGAAAAGCAGCAGCTCAGGTAAGATAGTGACCCCCATATTGCAACAGTACTATTTTTGTTTATACCCATGGCCCAACCATGCATCAAATCTTGTACATCTAGAACTTCAGCCTCCATAGATTCTGACATCAGGCAAAAGGTTAGAAAAATATATAAGTAAAAAAAAAAAAAAACCTTCGGCATGAATTACTGTATGCAGAACTATCTCCCAAAAACTCTCCCATGATTAATGCAGAGACAAGCGAGGTTAAAACTGTCATTGTTACATAAAGCTTATAAACCACAAGCTCTGGTTATTAAATGCTTAAATGAATTGCGCTCCTATTTCAATGCAATTACTGCACATTAGCAAAAATAAATTTACTTTCTGATACGGGCAAATAACTCTGCCCCATCATTTCTAATTAAGTGCCACATCTAATATTCCTCTCTGGTATACTGGCTTTCTAATTCCAGTGAAGCCCATGTCCTTGTAGGGAGATACAAGGCTGCCGTTGTGTCTGGTGAACAAAAAAAATCAAAGCCAACAAATTCTTGTAAATGTGTTTTTGGGCAATTTACAGCACATATTTATTGGCCTGTCCATACATACCTATATAGTACTATATATGTATGTTTTAATGACTATTACTGGAGGGCAGATATCCTGTCCTCATATTCCATCCCTATATCCTGTTCCCCTATCACGACCTCATATCATGTCTTCATATCCCTATCCTCATATCTGTCCTCATATCCCGTCCCCATATCCGACCTCATATCCAGACCTCATATCCCTTCCCTGTATCCGGTCCCCATGTCCTGTCTCCATATCCCGACCTCATTTCTTGACCTCATTTCCTGACCTCAGATCCCGTCCTCATATCTAATTCTCATATCCTGTCCTCAGGTGGGGCTGAGTTGTGATGAAGATATTGTAAACTGAAAAATAAAGGGCTGTGGCTTAAAGGGTGGGCGTGTATTTTCAACCTGGGGCATGGAATGCGAGGAGGGTGTGGCTTGCCAGCCGGACTGACACATTCATCAGGAGATGCAGAGCGGAGCCTTTGGAGTAAGGTACTAGAAGTCCTATATACTTGCATGGGGTAGGTTAGGGTTAATTTAACTATTATATATTTTTATTTGACATATAAGTAACATGTGACCAAGTATTATTGAAATATCTCACGCAGTACAGAAGTTATGCTATAACATACATTTCCCATAGATTTACACCGGACTTTAAACAAAAACCTTGATTGAAATATCTCCAGCTGTTTGGAAGTTATGTAGTAACATATATTTCCCATAGACTTGTATGGGACTTTAAACAAAAACCCTGACTCTCGCAAATGAGAGTGGGTAAGGGTTAAATTACCTATCCTATGTTTGTTGTTGACATATAAGTAACATGTTTACCAAGTTTCATGTTAATATATTCCCTTTGTGTGTATTGGAACTAAACCAAAAAAGGGAGTACAAAAAAGCAAATGTCACACCAAACTTCAAAAATGGGCTGGACAAAATTATTTTAAACTTAATATTTGGTTGCACACCCTTTGGAAAAAATAACTGAAATCAGTTGCTTCCTATAACCATCAATAAGCTTCTTACACCTCTCAGCCGGAATGTTGGACCACTCTTCCTATGCAAACTGCTCCAGGTCTCTCTTACTGGAAGGAAGCCTTTTCCCAAAAGCAATTTTAAGATATCTCCACATGTGTTCAATTCTCCAGCGCTTTGTTGCCATCGTTTCTGGGTGCTTTTTGATGTATGTTTGGGGTCATTGTCCTGCTGGAAGACCCAAGATCTCAGATACAAACCAAGCTTTCTGACACTGGGCTGTACAGTGCGACCCAAAATCCATTGGTAATCCTCAGATTTCATGACGCCTCGCACACATTCAAGGCACCCAGTGCCAGAGGCAGCAAAACAACCCCAAAACATCATTGAACCTCCACCATATTTCACTGTAGGTACTGTGTTCTTTTCTTTGCAGGCCTCATTCTGTTTTTAGTAAACAGTAGAATGATGTGCTTTACCAAAAAGCTCTATCTTGGTCTCATCTGTCCACAAGACGTTTTCCCAGAAGGATTTTGCCTTACTCAAGTTCATTTTGGCAAAATGTAGTCTTGCTTTTTATGTCTCTGTGTCAGCAGTGGGGTCCTCCTGGGTCTCCTGCCACAGCATTTCATTTCATTTAAATGTCGACGGATAGTTTGTGCTGACACTGATGCTTCCTGAGCATCTTTGTATCTTTGGAACTTGTTTGGGGCTGCTTATCCACCATCCGGACTATCCTGCGTTAACACCTTTCAGTAATTTTTCTCTTCCGTCCACGCTCAGGGAGATTAGCTACAGTGCCATGGGTTGCAAACTTCTCGATAATGTTGCACACTGTGGACAAAGGAAAATCTGGATCTCTGGAGATGGATTTGTAACCTTGAGATTGTTGATACTTTTCCAAAATGTTGGTTCTCAAGTCCTCAGACAGTTCTCTTCTCCTCTTTCTGTTGTCCATGCTTAGTGTGGCATACACAGACACGCAATGCAAAGACTAAGTGAACTTCTCTCCTTTTTATCTGCTTTCATGTGTGATTTTTAGATTGCTCACACCTGTTACTTGGCCCAGGTGAGTTTAAAGGAGCATCACATGCTTAAAACAATCTTATTTATCCACAATTTTAAAAGGGCGCCAATAATTTTGTCCAGCCCATGTTAGGAGTTTGGTGTAACATTATGCCCAATTTGCTTTTTTGCCTCCATTTTTTGGCTTAGTTCCAATACACACAAAGGGAATAAACATGTGTATAGCAAAACATCAATTATTGTAATCCTTTTATGTGAGAAATACTTCATTTTCGTGAAAAATTTCAGGGGTGCCAACATTTACGCCAATGACTGTACATACTTGCACACATTGGGAAAAAATGTACAAAACCTGTGCAAAAGAAGAGTGGTGCAGTTGCCCATTGCAACCAGATTGCTTCTTTGATTTTTAAAGAAGCCTGGGAAAAATATAAGAAGCAATCAGATTGGTTGCTATAGACAACTGTCAACTTTTTCTCTGCACTAGTTTTGATAAAGCTCCCTCACTGAGCTATATATATATATATATATATATATATATATAGATACTCTAGTGAAAATTCCACTCACGCTACATGGTCAACATACAGTAAGAAGTTCTCCAAACAAAAAACACCATAAGCAAATCTGAGTGCTAGTCTACATGTACAAAACATAAAATACCAAATGAACAAAGAAAATAGCATATATCAGACAGAACCTTACAAAAATTTTGGGAAGTTATTATAAAACTTATTTTTGTTAATCAGGAAACAAGGCAGCTACAAAAAAAAAAGCTTAAAACCATTAAATGGGCACTGTAATTTGCAAAAACTTTTTATATGACCAAAAAATGTGTATCACAGTATTTTTGTAAGTTATGGCGGTTCCACGGTATTTAACAGTATTTCCCCCCTCCCTCCATCATGTGACCCATGGGCGCTGCTTCTCTAACTCCCCCCCCCCTCCGGTTTATCAGCCCAGCACAGCGCTGTCCCCCACATAGGGGAACTAATCATGTTACCCGCATGCACTGCTCTCCTCGTCCTCCTGTGAGTTCCGGGCCACCGGCGCTGGAAATCTGTACTGTATTACATATTCCTGTGCCTGGGCTGCGAAAATAAACAAAATAAACTTTAACTCACCTTCCTATGTTCCCCCATTGTTCTGGTAACAGACTCACACTGGTGATGGGAACGTCACAGAGCCGTCAGCCTATCACCAGCCGCAGTGATGTCCCGCCTCGGTCGATGATAGGCTGAGCGCACTGCCATGTAAGGAGCCGGCCGGCTTCTTACATGACAGTGCGCTCAGCCTATCACCGGCCGAGGTGGGACATTGCTGCGGCCGGTCATAGGCTGACGGCTCTGTGATGTTCCCATCCCCAGCGTGAGGCCATTACCGGAACAACAGGGGAACGTAGGAAGGTAAGTTAAAGTTTATTTTGTTTATTTTTGCAGCCCGGGCACAAGGAATATGTAGTACAGTACAGAGTTCCAGCGCCGGCGGCCCGCAACTCACAGGAGGACGAAGAGAGCGGCACTTGCAGGTGACATATGATTAGTTCCCCGATGTGGGGGACAGTGCAGTGCTGGGCTGATCATTCATGGGGGGGGGGAAGAGATGCAGAACAGCGCCTGCGGGTCACTTATGATTAGTTCCCCGATGTGGGGACAGCCCGCTGCGGCTGATAATTCATTCATTCGGGGGGGGGGGGGGGGGGCCCAACCGGTATTGCGGTATGGGAAAAATTCATATTGTACAGGAAAACAAATTTTGGTATTCGGTATGAACCAGTATACCGCCCAGCACTAATGTAGATAATAACACTGTATGTATATTTGAAATATACATTGGATACAAAATGTGTAAATATTTGGGTGAACTAATGGTCCATAGTTCATATTACTAGGGGTCCATCCACTGTCCAGAACACTGTCTTGTCCCTATAACTATTGCCTGTATGTCTCGGCTGGGAAATGCAGGGCTCTGTGTAGACTCACAGCTTGTTAATCAGCCTGCTGTGTGAGCCAGAGGCATGTCACAGAGCCTCAGTGCACAGAGCAACCAGTTGCCAGCTCTGAGAAATGAAGGAGGAAGTTTCCACATGAATTATAAGGGCAGACAAGGGAACGCCCCCTCCTCCTAAGTGAAATGTATGCAATGTGAGCAAAATAAACAAGGGATTAGGATTATAAAAGAATAGAAAACAGGATTAAAGGACATGATCATCAGCATCAGTTAAAGAGTAAGCCTGGAGCTGTTGTTTTTTTGTTTTTTTTTTAATTCATGACTGGTACACTTTAAGAAAAAAAATGACCCTCAGTTTCATGTACAATGGCTCTCACACACTGATCTAATTGCATGGAGACAGACTGACAGAGACAGAGCACATGTGCAACATCTCGATGATGGACACATACTGTTCTTATCCAATATGTTGTCTAAGATGTGTAGGTGTGCAGCCTAGGATGCCAGAATATTCTTGCTAGAACATGCTGTTCCCTGCTCCTATGGACACAAATTAAGCTGGGTGGGCAGCATATAGGCATGGTCAGCTGACCTGAATCTGTCACTCAGTTGCATACAGTGCGAGTGCCATTCAAGGTTAATATTCTTCACAATGTGGGATCACAATATACAAACAGAGAGATAAAGAGACATCTATATAACAGCACTATAAAGTACTGGGGCCAGTTTGTGTGGTAGTTTGAAGGTGACACTATGAGCTTTTATTATCTAGACTTTTGCAGATAACCATGATATTATTGATATTTATAAATAAGGGTAAATAAGTGTTATCTGTACAAGATACAAGATTCAGTAGTCTAATAGTTTATAAATTATAAGTCTCATAAACTATTAGACTATTGATCTACCACATCTACCACAATAATAATCCAGAGATTAAAGTAGTGAGCGAATTCTAACATGTATCTTAGTTACTATTAGTCCTACACATATTTTTAAGCCACTTACTGACACATTAAAAGGCGGTTTCTGATTTTGTGATTTTTTTTGTTTTGTTTTTATTTCTTAGTTATATGTGTTTTATGTATTAATAGGGGTTTATAATTATAGCTGTGATTTCACACTGAACAGTACATACTAATGTAATTACAAACAAATATATAAATGCCTTTTGTGTGTATTTCATTCCACTCTCGACAGTGAGATGCTACTGCACCCTATCAATTCATTTTAAGTATCGCAGAAGCAGAATTCTTTCAGTCGAGCCAATTATTTTTCCCTGGAATAGAAATGAGTTCTTAAACCTTCCCAATAAACAAATCTCTAAATGATGTCTATATTTTGTGACTTTTTTTTAGGCAGTGCGCTTTTTGTTTGTTCCCTTTTCTTACTGTAGTGATGTTGTTATTATTAGCATTTCTCATGATTTGCACAGTATTGTGGCATTTGACATACTGTCTTGCTGTTGCTTCATTAGGCTTAGCAACATCTTATTCAATGGAAGATAATAGTTTTAGAGGAATCATGCATTATTTCTTTTCTGTTTTTGAAAGTAACATAACAATGATAATAAGAAAAAATGTATCATACCAAAACTTTTATTAGAAAGTAAACTAACTGCAAGATGAAAAAATATTTATAGACATGACTTATAGATTAGACCTGGTGACAACAATAATGACCGCAAATTTCCACCTCCATTCATAGGCTAGGGGGTGTATTTGGGACAACTGCAGTTATTGGCTAGGAGTCTGTGACTAGATTTTACTGGATGATTTGGGATTAAATTTTGCTTTTTGCTGTACAGCTATGCAATGCAATGCAAGTCACGTGTTGGCAAAAATTAACCCTTTGCATGCTGGAGAACTCAGTGTATGTAGAAAGTCACACATGCAATATAGAAAATGCAGGTACTTAGTCCTGAAATACACACTTTACTGTCCAGAAACCTTATAATCCCTGAACCACCTAAGTTCAGTATAGCAGCCGGTACAGCTCACGCTGGGCCACCACACTTACACAGGGTGAACAAACAACTTTGAGCCCTTGGTTGAGCCATTGGTGGGATTTGAAGCCCACCCATATGTCCCTATTGTATTAAAAAAAACTGAGATATGTCTTGCCTTGAAATAACACAGAGTCCTGAATTTCTCTGACTTGTAGATCAGATCTGGTGACACCAACGTGACTGAAAATGTTTATAACTGGCACATACCGCTAAAAACTATGTCCACACTTGAGCTATTTAATACCTTTTCAGATATTCCTGTTACAGTGCACATAGAGAACCATCTACAAGGAATTGGCAATAGCAGAATCCACATGGGAAACCTGATTAACTTTTGTTATTTTGAGTCATGCAGATTTGAAGTCAGGTCTTATTTCTGCCTAAAGTTTATTTCAAGTAGAATTAACGTAGGTTTATATGAGAAACAGTTTATCAGTCATCAATTATCTAACTACAAACAATGTCTCTTTTGCTGGAGGATCAAGTACAACAATATGCTACATAAGTAATCCATTGGTATCAACGGGCACAGTGTAATACTTAATTTCTCTTGCGGTGGTGTTTGAGCTGAGAAATTTGGAATATTTCAGGCTTTAGGGTCCCAGCAGCAGAACATCCAATGATAAAATAGCAAATGTCAGAGATAAAATAGCAAAAGCCATAGATCCCAAGTCATTGATGGTCATAGAATGAGTCATCAGGTGGATGGGGAGTGGGCATCCCTCCCATTGGCTGGCTGGAATTCCACATTTATTTTAGTCCCACCCCTGAAGGTGGAGCTAACTGTAGAGCCTAGTGGATGCTGCAACGGTAAATGCAGCATGATGTGGAGAAGACCAGAGGGCGATAACTATGTTTTGTAGTGCTACATGAACTTTGTACAGTTTTGAAACAAGACCCCCCAGAAGTGCAAGGAAACTGTGCAAATCACTGATCCGCCATGCTACACTTGTAGTAACACACAGTCCTGTATTTTTGTGCATAGAGACAGAGTAAGTGGAGCTACATTCGGTGTGTGAAGGGTGCTGGCAAAGCTGATCGTGTTGTCAGCACTGCTGATCTCTGTAACCCGGATATGACATTAACAGGAAGTTATTTATGTAAATAAACAAGTGCACATTAGAAAAGCAGAAATAGAGGATGGATAGGCACACAGAGGTAATACAAGTTTGGAGGAAAAAACTAAGGGAAAGGGTGAGATAACAATATGGTCTAGTCCAATAAGAAGAATTGGTCGGACAACTCCATAAATTGAGCAAATCTATTGTGAATGACAAATCAAACTGTTGTCTTTCGTGAAGCTCGTGAAGCAGATTAAAACTGAATTTGCCCTTAATAATATTCAGGTTCGTAATTTAAAACATGCAAACATTCACAAAACTAAAATAAAAAAATAAAAAAGTGTATAAATATTGTACTTGCCCTATTTCAAATATATTCTATTTCATTAAAGAAGCTTACAATTTAAGCACCAGTATATTCCTCAATAGGTTGCACAATGAAAGAGCAAGTCCTACGTGATTTGAATATCTAACAGATTATATAAAAATAAATATTTTCTCTGTAGCAAACAAAATGCCACCCAGCATAACTGGGAGCTCCCCAGGTCTGTGGCACGCATTCTGGTGAGGATTAATAAACAGGGAGTTACACAGAGAAGACAAAGGGACACGGGCTCTATGCTAATTCCCTCGCTGGAAGACAGACAGCGTTGCTATCAATCTTGGAATTCATTTTGCAGTTTAGGATCTCGCGTTTGTTGTGGCAACACTGTCACCTCCTTAATCTTGATTAGTTGCTTATGTCAAACCATTTAGTCACACCGCCCACTGTAAAGTGACAGGGCTCATACTTATAAGATCCGGTCATCAAGGCCATGACAACAACTGCACGTTCATCTAAATATTTGCTGTACAGTAAATACATATTCAGACACAAGGGATTTTCTGATATTTTTTCATTACCCTGAGGAACACTTTAAGAACATAAAACCTAGAGAAGAATTATAGAATTAAATAGGAAATGAACTTGACCATTTTTTTGTCAATCTGCAAGATTTTCTGCATATTACAATCTTGCCGAGAAGTTGTCTTCTGATCTTGACCATTTCCAGATGACAGATGGATGTGGGGGTGGGATTTAGACAAAGAGTGGCATAAAGAGTACCTGTCATGATCTTGTTAAATTGTATAATCCTTCCAGTTCACTGCCCCATCATGATAAATAACCCCCACCTTTATTTTTTAGTTTTCTACCTTGATATTGCTCTGTATTTTCTGCTCAGTCTCATTCAGCTTCACAGACAGGGACAGGGAAGGGGCGTTCCCTAGAAGGCATGACATCATCGGAAGCCATACAGGGGAGAACTTCCTAACTCACCCTACACACAGCCCAGAGCAGTTCAGTGTGAGATGAGCTATGATTGGCTCAGCATTCCAGACTGCATTTCCTGATTTTGGACTTCTGCCAGGCCAGCAGGAGTCCAAAGTCTGTGCAAGAGATGGGGGGAAATGTGCTCTGGACAAATAGGGAGACATCTAGTGGCAGCTTTTTAAAACAGAAATCAAACATAGAAAAATTCTTTTTTTTTTTTTTTAAACAAAGTACATTAGAAAGATTTTTTATTTACCATAAGGAGTGCAATAGCAAAAATTTGTTTTAATGACAGTGCCCATTTAAAGGAATGTTGTTTTAACAAACTTATCCAAATAAAAAAGAGAGCTTTTCAATTAACACTCACCTCCGTAAAGTTCCCAGAGATCTGCTCATGGTGTTCCACTTCCATACATGGCAATAACAGAATTTTTGTAATCTGGGTATCCCATACTGTCAATCTGCAACAATTCCATATGGAGGACCACCCTATCTGATGCCACAGACTAGAGATGTGCTTAAAGTTTGGTTCAGAAGAAGGAAGTTTCACATGATCCTATATTACTGCTCATTAGATTATGAGGCAGCAAGAAGCCTTTCTCAGATAATACAGCAGTAAGCCTGTTTTGAAAGAAACTACTGTGACTGAGAAAGGATTCTAATGAGCAGTAATATGCGCTCCCCCTCTTCACATCAATGGTCTGGTCCTCAGAAAAAAAGGAGGGGAAGGGGGAGCAGAGATGGAGCACACTATTTCAGTCTGATGGGACATTACAGCTAAAAGCCAGACAGCGGAGCTGATAATGGAAAATCTGTGCACTATGCCTAATAACATCATATTAGTAAGTTGTTTATTATAGTTTTGACACCATACACAGGTTGTTTCTTTTGCAGGACACCCCCTTTAATATCTTATACTTACTGTATAAATTGAAGTATGGTTTATTTTGTCCTTCATCTACACAATACCTTTACACTGAATTGCAGATACATCTAATATTGCCTTCTTTATTAGTATGCAAAGTCACGAAAACATTGAGAACCTGTTAAATCTGTGAGATAAAATCCCTAATATGTGTTATTTTATTCTGTTCTCTCTGCATATACAGGTGGAGGAGTTGAATATCAGAAAATAGAATGTGTTTTACTTATTTATTGGCTCCCTCTTCTCTCTAAACTTTACTTTTCAATCCACTGGAACGATTCTGTGCTCTTGAAACACCTTTGAAAAGCAAAGCAGGCAGCATGAGAGACAGGCTGATGTTCTCAATAATGGGCAGGAGCTTCAAACAGCACAAACGCAGAGTAAATGTCAGATTTCCATTACAAGCTGTGAGTGGCCATTTCAGCCGAGCTCTTTCCAGTAAGGTTGTACATGACTATTTGCTACAATTATGGTTAAGAGTCTCACCATAATGCCAGAAACATGTTTAGACTGTGACTGCGCACTATCTGAAAGAGACTACTTTCAACCCTGTCAGTATTAGAGGTCAAATGGACAATGTATGCTATATTTCTCTCCCTTCCGTATGGTATTATATTGCTTTTAAAGCATTATTCTAACTTTTCTGACATATCAATTGGACAAGGACAGGACACTGACAATCTTAAAAGCAGGGCGATCATACATCTTTGATAAAAATGTAGGATCCATGTGGGGTTCACTACTGAGTAAATGTAGTAAGGTAGAGGGAGAAAAAATCAGGAGGATGGCACCTCGTGTAATTCTGTGGGTAAGGGGAGTAGAGAAATACAATAGGTTTGTCTCTCACCTTTAGACCCCTTGGGTTCGTGCATATGACTCTTTGAAGATGGGGTACTAAAGTGGAGTAGACCTGCGGCCAGTCAGTGCGAGGAACTGGTATTCTTGGCAGGAACCCATCGGTAAATCCAGAGAAGAACAAAAGATGCACTGGAGCGGCGCTGGATCCGTAGTTGTAGTTGCATAAATTTGGCAGATATAAGTGAAGGTGAAGCATCAACAGGTTTATTGATAACAAAATAAAATAATAAAAAGACAATGACGCGTTTCGGGGGTTAAATCCCCCTTCCTCAGATTGGCATCAGAGGAAGGGGGATTTTACTCCCAAAACGCGTCTGAATTCACATTAGCTCTAAGCTAGTGTAGATTTTAGCTACAATGTACGCTACCTCCATAGCATAAACTAATAAATCCAGCATTGCAGGAGGTCATGCTTACTTTTATGCCCACTTTACCCCCAAAGTTTAGCCCATTTGTGAGTGAGGCAATGAAGTTAAAAAAAAGGTCACAACATTTTTGGGAAGGCTTGTGCAAAACAATTTAGTAATGTTTTACATTCTGCACCTAGCGCAGAGAATGATACAGTCCCCCCCCCCCCCCCCCCCCCCCACTGTTTTTTAAAAGGTATATAAGGATAATATAATACTGCTGGTCAAATCTTTCTTGTACCAAAACAAAGTAAAAGAACCTTCTACAGTAGCGAAGACATGGGTCACATTGAAATAATAAGGGTGATGAATAGCAATATACAGTAATTACAAAAGAGCTGAGGCATGTGTACTCGCTTCGAAGGTCCTGGCAATAGAAGTAAATATGTCTAGTACCCATCACTATATCACTAGGAACACACACAGTTAGATGAATACAAATGCAACTCTACCACTTCGCTGTACTTTATACATTTAGTAAAGCATTACTTATCATTAGACTGACAATTTGCAAATTGATAATTCCGGTGCGACTGAACAATGTATCATACTCATTTAATATAGTCTGCACAGTGATAGACAAGGATATTAGTTATTGCACATGCAGCTCTGTGAGAAGGGTTAGGGCAGGATTTTCACAACAGATCTGTCATAGCTCTCATGACTGCATTAATAACCGAAGCCATGATAATAATGTGAACAGAACCTCAAATGGTCACTAATCTTTCATCAAATTCTCAGGATAAGCTGTCATCTGTGTACATGAGAAGCAGCACTATTTATGGCCACTAGATAACTTGCATATGAAAATTGTCCCCAGTTTTCACCCCCTCTGCAGCCTTCATTTTACATTTTCAGTTGTCTGTTAGCTAGAGAGTGGAGACCAGTTGTTCTGATGTGTGTCATACATTGCACACATACAGAAAAGAAGAAACTGCTCCCCTATATCCCTACAACACACCCTTGGAACCAGCAGCAGAATGGAGGACTTTATAGAGCAGCATTACTGAGTGAAGTCATTTGTAAATAAAGCACTTAAGTAAGATACAACAGTTAAAAGAGCTTTAAAGTGTCTGTCATTCAGAAACACTTGTGACATGTCAGAGAGATATGTCATAAGTAATTATGAGACTGGTCCTAGTGCTGAGACCCTCACCAATCAGGAGAACGAGCAAGAATTAGCATGCGGTAACATGCTTTACTCCCCAGCTCTCAGCAATATTTGTCTCACTGCTCCATTGTAAGTCTATGGGGCTGCAAAAAAAAAAAAAGATCAATGGCAGTCGGGAATTGAAAGCGCACTACTGTGTGCATATTCTTCTGATCAGTTGAGGTCTCAGCACCCCGAGAATCTAACTGATAAAAACTTTTGACATGTTTCTGTGACTCTGAGTCTAGTGCAATATAATGCTGAGGCCGGTGGCTGGGTGAAGCAGTAAAATGGATTCAGGAGCATGTGACCACTACAGCCCTTCAAACAAACCTAGTGGTTAGGGCATGGTCAACAGAGCATGGAATAAACGTGTGAGAATAATGTCTTTTTTAATCATAAACCAAAGCACCAACCAATTTTCACAATTGGACAACCACTTTAAAGGGGGTTTATATTGATGGTTTGGATAGGCCATTAATATCTGATTGTTGGGGGTTCCATATCTGACACAACCACCAATCAGCTGTTTGCCACACCCACGGTGCAGTCATACACAGTAAAACAGAGCCAGAAGCACAGGGCCCTGGACATTGTGTAGTGGTCATGCCGGGTTACTGCAGCTATAAATACAGTAACTGGGCCATAGATCTGGCAAACACCTGATCTGAGGGGGTATTGAGTGTTGACACCCCAACAATAAATGTTGCCGACAATAACCACGTTAAGGTAAAGTCCATAGTTATATAATAATTGAAATCTGCTTTCTAATCATTTATATTCTTTGACATTTTCAAATAAATGAGCTCCAGTCTAAACCAATCAATCAGATCTGCCTTAATTTGGTAAATTGCACTTTGTAAATGACTGATTGCAGATCCCGCACATGCTTCCGTACAATAGCTCTCATAAATGACCCCTGTGCATCCTCTCGAGAGACACCCGAGTAAATTCTGTGACACTTGTGTTTGGATTAAGAGGATGGATGACCTTATGGGATGCATGTTCTTCCGAGCAAACATACTTTATCAACCTAAAAAGACACAATATATCTGATTACATATTTCCACAAAATAATAGAACTCAAATGTAAACTGCTTCCCAATCCTCTCCGTTCAGGGAACAATGAACATGAGGCACGGGGCTTATGTATTATTTGCACAAGTTTGTGCAGATGTTCTCATTTACATGTCTTTTGATCTATCAAAGACGTTGCAGTTAAAAAAAAACCCTATTGAGAGGAGTAGATGAGTGTATGACTGAGGAGGGTACAGTGATGCACACTTTTAATGTAAAACCCATGAAAAAATCAAAGAGGACTTTTTTAGGGCAATATGTGTTTGTTTGTTCTTGACAGTGTTTATCATGACGATTTTTTTGGACCCAACCGGGACCTCAAATGTGAATACAAAAAAAGCCACTTATACGTATAAACATGACCAGTCATAACCTTCAAGGCTTCAAAGTTAAATTGAAAGGACAAAAAAGTCAACATGATACCTGACAGCTGCACAAAGAATAGAAAAATCTTGGTACCAGATTGGGGCTCAATATGCCTATCTCTTTTGGTTTGTTTGTAAACAAGAAACTAACACTATAATTCACAAAGGGAGGCACCTCAAAAGAACAGTTCTTTATTCAAGATTTTTTGCATTAGTTTTAACAAATTTTCTTTAGTGTGGGACTGAAAAAAGAAAAACACCTCTACTCGCACCCTAAGCTTGCTGCAGCCCTGGTGTCCCACAATGGGAGTGCTGTGATGCTGTGTGCATTATAGAGGTACTCCGGCAGTAAGGCCTTTTTTTTTTATTTTTTTATGCCCATTCTGTCAGGTATAAAAAAAAAAAACTTACTGTATTTTTTGCCCTATAGGACGCACCGGCGTATAAGACGCACCCAATTTATAGGTGCAAAATCTAAAAAAATTAAGATTTTGCACCCAATAGTGGTCTTCAACCTGCAGACCTCCAGATGTTGCAAAACTGCAACTCCCAGCATGCCCGGACAGCCGTTGGCTGTCCGGGCATACTGGGAGTTGTAGTTTTGCAACATCTGGAGGTCCGCAGATTGAAGACCACTGCATAGGAGGTAATACTCACGTGTCCCCGCCGCTCCGGACCCGTCACCGCTGCCCTGGATGGCGCTCCATCGCTGTCGCCGTGTCCCCGTCGCTCCGCAACGTCTCTGCTGCCGGCCAGGTATCCTCGCTCTCCGTCGCCGTCATCACGTCGTTACGCGCGCCGACGCACGTACGCGACGACGTGATGACGAGGAAGGTGAGCGCCGGCCATACAGGGGATCCCTGAAGGGAGAAGACACCGAGGAGGCAGGTAAGGTCTCTCCTGGTGTCCTGTAAGCACTAACCCGGCTATTCAGTCGGGCTGTTTGGGACCGCCGCGGTAAAATCGTGGCGGTCCCGAACAGCCCGACTGAACAGCCGGGTTAGTGTCACTTTCCCTTCAGACACGGCAGTCAGCTTTGATCGGCGCGTCTGAAGGGTTAATACAGGGCATCACCGCGATCGGTGATGTCCTGTATTAGTCACGGGTCCCGGCCGTTGATGGCCACAGGGACCACCGCGATAGGGGTGTATTCGCCGTATAAGACGCACCAACTTTTTTCCCCCAGTTTTGGGGAAGAAAAAGTGCGTCTTATACGGCGAAAAATACGGTACTTACCTCCTATGCTCCCCTGGTGTGTCCAATGCAAGTCTCTTCCTAGTGCTGGGTGTTCGATTCAGTGAATCGCTGACTGCAATGTTGTCCCGCCTCGGCCAGTGATTGGCTGAGCAGCAATGGGACCATTGTGTCCCGACCTTATTCTTCTTCCTGGTGCCAGGGCTCAATAAATCCCACTGCCATTCACTGGCCTAGGCAGGATACTGCTGCAGCCAGTGACTCGCTAAGCTGCACTTTGACTGATCGACCTCCAGCACCAGAGGATCACGCAAGGGACCGGAGAAGCAATATCAGAGGCACAGTGGAGATAATTAAAAGTTTACATAGTTACATAGTTTATAAGCTTGAAAAAAAAGACCAGAGTCTATCAAGTTCAACTGATATCCCTATTGTGTCCCTACAGTGTCGATCCAGAAGGCAAAAACCCCTTATGGATTTTTCCTCCCCATGTGCATAACCTTACATTTATCTGTAAATAACAAATAGAAAAACAGAAACATACCTGCAAATCCACAACTTGTACTACGCCAGTGTTAGTTTGGGGACCCATTCTCATCACGTGGCCTTAACGTGATCAGTGGGTTTGCACGTTTTGATCAAAAGGTTAACTCACTACTTGTTAGATTTCGTAATTATGAGAAGCAATTAGATCATAGAACGCGTTGTGGATGTGCGGCCATGTTTCTGTTTCACTATTTGTGTTTTACGTTTATCTGTGAGCAACCTCATCTGGAAATTCTCGACCCAAGCCTCCAATATAAGTTTGATTTCTTGGGTTGGAGGCAGTGTAGGAACAGCAGCATAATTAGAGGTCTCTAGGAGATTTATTTTATGTCCTAGCCTTTAGGATTTTTTTTAGATTAACAGAAGACAACTGTAGGAATGTTTATGCTTATTTAGCATATAAAAGATTACGTTGAATAATCTAAGCAGCTAAGCTTTTTCTCACAACAATCAATGACATTCTTTACAATCAGGTAACCTTCCATTTTCCTACAACCGTACAGAATTCATAGGATTTAACATAAACTATAAGGCTATGTTCACACAGTTTTTTGGAACTCATTTTGAACTGTAAAAGGTCCAAGAAC
Organism: Hyla sarda; assembly: GCF_029499605.1. Classification (NCBI taxonomy): domain Eukaryota; kingdom Metazoa; phylum Chordata; class Amphibia; order Anura; family Hylidae; genus Hyla; species Hyla sarda. The sequence goes on along the minus strand of NC_079193.1, from coordinate 58,156,609 downwards.
CCATCAGAAGTTATAAGCAGCACTCTAATGGAATCAGTCTGATGCGCCATAATGTTGTAGACTATACTGCGTGAATTGGGTTGGAAATGTCATAGGGCCAAAGATACCATAACCCTTTAAGAATGAAAACAAAGCTGAAACTGGAGAACAATGGTGATCCGAGAGAAGGGTGATCAATGTCATGTTAAGATCGATGAAGTCCTAATTGTCGGACTAGCATCTATAGTCATATCATATATGATATGCCGTCATTTTGTATAATGGAAATAACCCCTTAAAAGGGTACTCCACTGAAAACATTTTTATTTATTTTTTAAATCATCTGGTGTCAGAAAGTTAAACAGATTTGTAAATTACTTCTATTAAAAAAATCTTAACTCTCCCAGTACTTATCAGCTGCTGTATGATCCACAGGAAGTTCTTTTCTTTTTGAATTTCTTTTCTGTCTGACCACAGTGCTCTCTGCTGACACCTCTGTCCATGTCGGGAACTGTCCAGAGTAGGAGAGATTTTCTATGGGGATTTGCTCCTACTCTGGACAATTCCTAAAATGGACAGAGGTGTTAGCAGAGAGCACTGTGGTCAGGCAGAAAGGAAATTCAAAAAGAAAAGAACTTCCTGTGGATCATACAGCAGCTGATAGGTACTGGAAGGGTTAAGATTTTTTAGTAGAAGTAATTTACAAATCTGTTTAAAGGACAACTGTAGTGGTACCGTTTTACATATGCCCATGCCCGGGCCTCAAAAATAAACAAAATAAACTCATACATACCTTCCTACGAGCCCCCGTTGGTCCGGCACAGGCCTCACGGTTCGGCAGTGCTGACGTCATTCCACTTCCTGGGGACGGGGACGCCGCAGAGACTGTCATGTAAGAAGCCGGCCAGAGCTCCTTACATGACAGTGGGCTCAGCCTATCACCAGCCGGGCAGGACATCGCTACGGCTGGTGATACGCCGACGGGTCTGCGGCGTCCCCGTCCCCAGGAAGTGGAACGACGTCAGCACTGCCGGACCGTGAGGCCTGTGCCGGACCAACGGGGGCTCGTAGGAAGGTATGTATGAGTTTTTATTTTTTATTTTTGAGGCACGGGCATATGTAAAACAGTACCACTACAGTTGTCCTTTAACTTTATGACACTGATTGATTTAAAAAAAATGTTTTCCAGTGGAGTACCCCTTTAATGTGTCATATACTAGCCTTTTTACCTTTAAACTTTATGTGTACTGTTAAATGTACTGTAATGGGATAAAACTGCACTTTATACAGCAACATTTTACAACTAAATCATCAATAATTGTATCTAATCCAAACACATTTTCATATTGCTAATAATCTCTTTAAACAAACAGACTCCTGTAAATTGTTACTACTTTACAACAAATCTAGCTACCACCGGAGGCTGTGCTCAGCCATATCTATACACATCAATACACATTTTCTGTAAGAGATTTTCTGCACACAAACCTTATTTGCAAGCTTTGGCCTCTGTAAACTACTGATTAAAATAATAATAATAATAATAATAATTGTACATATATGAAAGTATTATATAGATTTATTTGTATACAATCTTTCTACACAAAATAAAGATCAATATGTAAGGGTTGCGAAAAAAAGGTCTGTTTCCTACTATGTGAACAAGGCTGCCTTGAGTATAACAAAGCTGTATACTTACCTGGCCGGCACCCTACCCCTTACCCAGGCAGCCCAGGCTACATAGTAAAAAAAAACCCTGTCCAGACAATCCCTTTAATATCAGAGGTGTACAGAACTTAAAGAGGTACCCCAAAGAAAAACGTTAGTTTTCAAATCAACTTCGAGAAAGTTATACAGATTTGTAAATTACTTCTACTTGAAAACCTGTTACTGTTCAAAGCAGGAGAGGTTTGTTATAGGGATTTGTTCTCTGGAGCATACAAAAAATGATCAGTACTTGGAGGCTTAAAGGAAAACTGTCACTAAACCGTCCAGCCGTTAGCCCATTATCTTCATTATTCCTGATATGCAAATTTTCTTCTTACTGGCACGGGGGGGGGGGGGGGGGCTACATGTCTCCATCTGGCACTGTGATGTCAGCACGGCACGTCCACAGCACCGCCCAGCTTATGAATATTCATCCCCTCCCTCTACCCCCTCTCCTCCCTGCTCTGTACAGGACCCCACTGCGCTGAGGCCGCTTCCGGGTGTACACAGGAAGTGGTACATGCGCAGTGGAGTCCTGTATAGAGCAGGGAGGAGAGGGAGAGGTGCCGGGTACACTGTGATAAACCTGGCACATTTGAAAATATAAAAAAAAAAGGTTTTGTAAATCTGGGTCAATGTTTTTCCCCCATATCTGATTTTCTGATATTTGTCCTGAAATTAAACAAATGTTTGACTATGCTCTTGCATGTTGCTGGCCTGTTTGACCTTGCGGTCATCATTCCTTCTATGCAGGTACTATTTGTTTTTGGTTTTATGTCTATATTAAAAAGATAAAAAAAGAAAGAATAAAAAAAAAATTGAGAAGTGTTTAGGGTAAAACTCTTTAAAAAATGTTAAACAATGGAGGAAGCCATTGAAATTCATGCAGTACCTCCGGGATTTCACTTCATCGTAAAATTACAAACTTTAGTCTCGTTAATTTCAAGAAAATCTGCAAAATGTCTTACTCTTTGTCACATCAAATGACAAGAGCACTTAAAAGAAAAAATTAAATCCTATAAAAAAATAAATAAATAAAGCAATACAGCATCGGCATACCGGCGGTAGATCAATCCCAATAAACGAGGTGTAAAATAGCCATAATCATGCGAAGCAATTGTGATATTTTGAAGGGACAGAAATGGTTAAATTGCTACAGCAATCTCTTCAAAGCACTTGGTCAGCTGCCAGTTACTTGTTGGAGAGCTGCAGGCGGCTCCCAGAATGGAATTAACAGTTTGTAATGAGAACAACACAGTATGTGCAAGACATTTTAAAAGGACGCCTTACAACCGAGAGCCTCCGAAAGCAGACTATGTGGATTCTGTCCTTACGTGTTCTTACATTTCTGTCCTTATAAGTACAATCAAAGACTATATATATGTTATAATTCAATGCACAAAATCAGCCTTCACACCACCACATTACACAGAGGCAATTTATTGAATTGATAATATTCACCTTCAATGTGTGGGAACCCCCTGCTAGGTGAGAAATTAAGAAATGTGTCCCATAAAATTTAATGGTATTCATGAAACACAAAAAAAGTTTAATTGGTAATCACAAGAAATCATAAAACTAATCACGCAATTAATGTCTTACACTGGCAGCATAATAGGTAAGTATAATTGCAAAAGGAAATGCTGGTATTTTCTGGAGAAACTTAATTAGGATTTCTGATAGAATTCTGGATAATCAGACATTTTTTGTATACAACGTGTTGATAAAGTGCAGAGATGTTTTGATATAGAACATTTTAAAAGTATTAAAAAAAATTGAAAAAAAAATGATTCTGACTTTAAGGTGTGGTGAGTAGAATGAAGAAATATCCCATCTTAGTTTAAATTACAGTAGTATTTCAAATATCTATTGGTAAAACAAATATTATTTTTAACCTAAAATGTTTATTTATATTTAAGTTGACCTGACAGCAAATAAAGAGGAGGAAAAATAAACCCATGACTTATTAAGGCTTCTTATTAGGATTGCAGGCATACACATTTTATCTTTAGGGTGCGTTCACACTGCGGAATCTCCGCTCGCTGAATTCAGATTCAGATTCCGTCTGGTGGGCGCCGCCGAAAATACTCTGGCGCTAGGGCTCGCGGAATCCACGCAAAGAATGAACAATTCCGCCGCTGAAATTGTTCCGCGCAAAGAAAGAACATGTTCATTCTTTGGGTGGATTCTGGCGGCGGAATTGTTCGCCGCTGAAATTCCGCAGTGTGAACAGGTCACGCGGAAGACCCATTCACACTAATGTTAAGTTCACACCGCGGGAATTCCGTAGTGTGAACGTACCATTATAGTCCCTTGCAGCAACCAAGCCTTTTTGTTAATAAGTAAATGAGGCTCAAGTGCCAAGGAGGCATTCACCAGTACAGCAAATGCCCAGAAGGTATTCACCAGTACAGCAAGTGCCCAGAAGGTATTCACCAGTACAGCAAGTGCCCAGAAGGTATTCACCAGTACAGCAAGTGCCCAGAAGGTATTCACTAGTACAGCAAGTGCCCAGAAGGTATTCACCAGTACAGCAAGTGCCCAGAAGGTATTCACCAGTACAGCAAGTGCCCAGAAGGTATTCACTAGTACAGCAAGTGCCCAGAAGGTATTCACCAGTACAGCAAGTGCCCAGAAGGTATTCACCAGTACAGCAAGTGCCCAGAAGGTATTCACCAGCACAGCAAGTGCCCAGAAGGTATTCACCAGCACAGCAAGTGCCCAGAAGGTATTCACCAGCACAGCAAGTGCCCAGAAGGTATTCACCAGCACAGCAAGTGCCCAGAAGGTATTCACCAGTACAGCAAGTGCCCAGAAGGTATTCACCAGCACAGCAAGTGACCAGAAGGTATTCACCAGTACAGCAAGTGACCAGAAGGTATTCACCAGGATAGAAAGTACCCAGAAGGTATTCACCAGTACAGCAAGTGACCAGAAGATATTCACCAGGATAGAAAGTACCCAGAAGGTATTCACCAGCATAGCAAGTGCCCAGAAGGTATTCACCAGCATAGCAAGTGCCCAGAAGGTATTCACCAGCACAGCAAGTGCCCAGAAGGTATTCACCAGCACAGCAAGTGCCCAGAAGGTATTCACCAGCACAGCAAGTGACCAGAAGGTATTCACCAGTACAGCAAGTGACCAGAAGGTATTCACCAGGATAGAAAGTACCCAGAAGGTATTCACCAGCATAGCAAGTGCCCAGAAGGTATTCACCAGCATAGCAAGTGCCCAGAAGGTATTCACCAGCACAGCAAGTGCTCAGAAGGTATTCACCAGCACAGCAAGTACCCAGAAGGTATTCACCAGCACAGCAAGTGACCAGAAGGTATTCACCAGCACAGCAAGTGACCAGAAGGTATTCACCAGCATAGCAAGTGCCCAGAAGGTATTCACCAGCACAGTAAGTGCCCAGAAGGTATTCACCAGTACAGCAAGTACCCAGAAGGTATTCACCAGTACAGCAAGTGACCAGAAGGTATTCACCAGGATAGAAAGTACCCAGAAGGTATTCACCAGCATAGCAAGTGCCCAGAAGGTATTCACCAGCATAGCAAGTGCCCAGAAGGTATTCACCAGCACAGCAAGTGCCCAGAAGGTATTCACCAGCACAGCAAGTACCCAGAAGGTATTCACCAGCACAGCAAGTGACCAGAAGGTATTCACCAGGATAGAAAGTACCCAGAAGGTATTCACCAGCATAGCAAGTGACCAGAAGGTATTCACCAGGATAGAAAGTGCCCAGAAGGTATTCACCAGTACAGCAAGTACCCAGAAGGTATTCACCAGTACAGCAAGTGACCAGAAGGTATTCACCAGGATAGAAAGTACCCAGAAGGTATTCACCAGCATAGCAAGTGCCCAGAAGGTATTCACCAGCATAGCAAGTGCCCAGAAGGTATTCACCAGCACAGCAAGTGCCCAGAAGGTATTCACCAGCACAGCAAGTACCCAGAAGGTATTCACCAGCACAGCAAGTGGGCAGAGGGTATTCACCAGCACAGCAAGTGCCCAGAAGGTATTCCCCCACACAGCAAGTGCCCAGAAGGTATTCACCAGCACAGCAAGTGGGCAGAGGGTATTCACCAGCACAGCAAGTACCTAGAAGGTATTCACCAGTACAGCAAGTTCCCAAAAGGTATTCACCAGTACAGCAAGTGACCAGAAGGTATTCACCAGCACAGCAAGTACCCAGAAGGTATTCACCAGTACAGCAAGTGACCAGAAGGTATTCACCAGCACAGCAAGTGCCCAGAAGGTATTCACCAGCACAGCAAGTACCCAGAAGGTATTCACCAGCACAGCAAATGCCCAGAAGGTATTCACCAGCATAGCAATTGCCCAGAAGGTATTCACCAGTACAGCAAGTACCCAGAAGGTATTCACCAGCATAGCAAGTGCCCAGAAGGTATTCACCAGTACAGCAAGTACCCAGAAGGTATTCACCAGCATAGCAAGTGCCCAGAAGGTATTCACCAGCACAGCAAATGCCCAGAAGGTATTCACCAGCATAGCAAATGCCCAGAAGGTATTCACAAGCATAGCAAGTGCCCAGAAGGTATTCACCAGCATAGCAAGTACCCAGAAGGTATTCACCAGCACAGCAAATGCCCAGAAGGTATTCACAAGCATAGCAAGTGCCCAGAAGGTATTCACCAGCACAGCAAGTACCCAGAAGGTATTCACCAGCACAGCAAGTGTCCAAGGTTACTCAGCCCATCTCTCCTCCATGTGGTGAATAAGCCTAGAGGCTGTCAATTAAAGGGGGTAGGTGTATGTGTTACAGCAGATAATAAGAAGGGATGGGCTGGTAAACCCTGGGCTCTTGCCTTGGTAGGGAACGTCCTCCTCAGCGCTTAAGATTCAGTTGCATATTAATCAAAAGGCTTATATCTTGTCATTGAAAAGAATTCTGGTATGCCCTAAACCCTGATGACTAGTCTTATCTAGTCATGGGCTTATTTTTACCCCTGTTTAGCTCCTGACAGGTCCACTATTTAAAGAATTAGCATTCTGCTGTGGGCCCATACTGTATGAAAGTTTGCCTCCAATTTTATACAGAGACACATGTAAGTCTCAAAAAGACACCAGATGGTGAAACTCTTCAGGGGTCATTTATTAACAGCTGCAACTTTTGATTTTTCCTGCTGGTGTGGTGCAACCGGCGCAGCTGGCCGGCATTTATCAAGAAGCCTGCGCCTGTAGATAAATGCCAGCTAATGTTTAAGAGCAAATTTGGTCACACAGATTTGGGCAGCAGGCCAGGAACAATAGACCTGGCCTGCTGTGCATATTAAATACATTCTGTGAGTTGGGTGCAGTGTGCCTGGAACACGGTGTGTAAGGGGGTAAGTACTTATGGCACCTCTGCATAGTACTGCTGTATACTGTACAGGAGCCCAGACTCCCATCACTCTAATGAAGAGTCCCTGCTCTGTGCTCATAGCTAGCTGGGCCCACAGCTGTACAGCCATTGGTACATTTGTAGCTAAGCAGGAAGTATACATTGTATGCTTCCTGCCCAGCCAGGAAAAAGTAGCGATGCTGTGCACGGAGTGATACATGGTGATTAGGCTGCCAAAAGTCACGTAACATAAACCTGTGCCCCTAAAAATCGAAACCATACCCACTGTATTCATCAGTGAAAAATCCCATTTATGTAAGCAAAAGTCTGTGCGTCGGTAACTGGCTGTTCATAAATGACCACTTTAGTCCATAAATCCTGAAAGTGAGTAAAATGAAATATGATTTATCATTTACTAATGTACTGTCAGTAGTTGAACTGCATATTTACAGGGTTACTCCGCCACAAGAAATTTTATCCCCTATACTTTGGATATAAGATTTCTAATCGCGGGGGCAGGCTGCAGGGACCCCCCGCGATCTCCGTGCAAGCACCCCACTGGCTGGACGCCCATGATCAGACATCTTGTCTAGGGGTGGAGTACCCCTTTAAAGTGTACCTGTTGTGAACACAAACTTTTTATACAATGTAGAGAATACCATTATATATATATATATTTGTAATATACATTGGTTAAAAATGTGTATATTTTTGTCCCTACAGCTATTGTCTGTGTGTCTCTGTGAGGAGTCCAAATACAGGGAGTGTGGGTGGACAAGCAGGGCTCTGTACACTGAGGACAAGCAGGGCTCTGTACACTGAGGACAAGCAGGGCTCTGTACACTGAGGACAAGCAGGGCTGTGTACACTGAGGACAAGCAGGGCTCTGTACACTGAGGACATGCAGGACTCTGTGCACTGAGGACAAGCAGGGCTCTGTACACTGAGGATAAGCAGGGCTCTGTGCACTGAGGACAAGCAGGTCTCTGTACACTGAGGACAAGCAGGGCTATGTGCACTGAGGACAAGCAGGGCTCCGTACACTGAGGACAAGCAGGTCTCTGTACACTGAGGACAAGCAGGGCTCTGTGCACTGAGGACAAGTAGGGCTCCGTACACTGAGGATAAGCAGGGCTCTGTGCAGTGAGGCTCTGTGACATGCTCCTGGCTCACACAGCAGGATGATTGACAAGCCAGGAGCCTGCACAAAGCCATGCTTGTCCTGCTCTCACTTCCTGTATTTGGACTCCTCACAGAGACACACAGGCAATAGCTGCAGGGACAGCATTTTTTTGACCCAAAAATATACACATTTTTTAATCAATGTATATAAAAAATATAAATATAACAGTAGTATCTATATTATATCAAAAGTTTTTGTTAACAACAGGTACACATCCTGGCTGGGACCCGCGGCTAATACCTGACATCACTGATCACGTAGATGGCCGGTATTAACCCTTCGAATGTGGCGATCAAAGTTGATTGCCGTGTCTAAAGTTAAAAAAAAACATTCCCAGCAGCTCAGTCGGGCTGATCGGGACATGAGGAGGATCCCTACCTGCCTCCTCATTGTGCGATCACCAAATGACTGCTCCTTGCCTTAGATCCAGGCAGGAGCAGTCAAGCGCCGAAAACACTGATCAATGCTATGCTATGGCATAGCATTGATCAGTGCTGGCAATCAGTGTAGTAATAAACATGATTTAACCTTCCCTAATAAAAGTTTGAATCACCCCCCTTTTCCCATTAAAAAAAAAATGTGTACATAAAAATAAATATAACCACATGTGGTATTGCCACGTGCATAAATGTCCAAACTATAAAAAATATATGGTTAATTAAACCGTACGATCAATGGTGTTCATGTAAAAAAAAGTCCGAAATAGCGTATTTTTGGTCCCTCTTTATGTAAAAAAAAATAATGTAAAAAAAGCGATCAAAAAGTCTGATCAAAACAAAAAAGGTACTGATAAAAACTTCAGATAACGTCGCAAAAAATTAGCCTTCATGCATCCCCATATGCTGAAAAATAAAAAAAAGTTATAGGGGTCATTAGAGGACATTTTTAAACGTATTAATTTTCGTGCATGTAGTTATGATTTTTTCCAGAATTAAGACAAAATCAAACCTATGTAAATAGGGTATGATTTTAATTGTATATGGACCTACAGAATAAAGAGAAGGTGTCATTTTTACCAAAAAATGCACTGCGTAGAATCAGAAGCTCCCAAAAATTACAAAATCACGTTTTGTTTTCAATTTTGTCGCACAATAATTTATTTTTTTTTGTTTCGCCGTAGATTTTATGACTGATGTCATTACAAAGTAGAATTGGTCGTGCAAAAAAAAACTAAGCCATCATATAAGTCTGTAGGTGCAAAATTCAAAGAGTTATGATTTTTAAAAGTCCTTAAGGGGTTAAACCAATCTCCCATGACCATGCTCCAAGTGTGTTATCTGTCTCAATGGCAGTGCAAAGACAAGAAGTAGTTAAAGCACTAAATTACAAGTGGAATATATGGGCATGCAGGAAGCTGTAAACATACTGTAGGCAATGTCTATAAGAGGGGAGAGGAACTATAGTCTAGACATTGGCCTGGCAGCATAAAAACAACGGTGCTGCACTGCACTGAAATAAAGAAAATAAACTGAAAAAACTTGTGTGCCATAGTGGCATCATCTGGTCAGCATTCAGACACATTCAGATGCTTTCTTGATTCTTTAAGCTCGTAAGATCGCTTTTAGATGAAAAGGGTTTGTTCAAAAGTAGACATTTACAACACGGTTGCTGATATTCTCAGAAATCAGAAGTGATGTTTCTATAGTTCAAAAATAAGCACATTTTATGAAGGTTCCTTCTTCTGAAAATACTTTGACACATTCTTGACTAGTTTTGTACAAGGGAAACTTTGAAGACATCTTTTCTGCTAACTGTTCAACCCCCTTAAGGACATGCACCGTAAATGTACGGCGCTGCATAGTGTCACTTAGCGCACAGCGCCATACATTTACGGCGCGGTAGTGCCGCGAGCACAGAGGATGCGCTCACTTCATTCCCGGCAGGTTCTGGCGGCTGTCAGCAGCCGCGGACTCGCGGGTAATGGCGGACATCAGCGATCGCACTGATGTCTGTCATTAACCCCTCAGATGCCGTGATCGATACAGATCACGGCATCTGCAGCAGTGCGGCACTTATAATGGCTGATCTGATCGCCCGCGGGGATCAGATCAGCCGAGATGGCGGACAGAGGTCCCTTCACCTGCCTCCGTCCGTCTCTGGGGTCTTCTGCACTGATCTGCCTCTCAGCAGTCCAGAGCAGAAGATCATCGATAATACTGATAAGTGCTATGCCCTATGCATAGCACTGAACAGTATTAATAATCTAATGATTGCTATAAAAAAGTGTAAAATAAATGTAAAAAAAGTTTTTAAAAAGTTAAATAAAATTTGAAAAAGCCCATCCCCCAATAAAGTTTTAAATCCCCCCTTTTCCCCATATTAATAAAAAAAAACTATAAAAATGTCCGAACTATAAATATATGATGTTAATGATACTGTACGGTGAATGGCGTAAACGTAAAAAAAGAAAATTACAAATTTCAGCTTTTTTGTCACATCAAACTGCTAATTTTTTAAAAATAAAAAGCGATCAAAAAGTCACATATATGCAAATGTGGTACCGAAACAAACTAAAGATCATGGCGCAAAAAAATTTGCCCTCTCACATCCCTTCATACGGAAAAATAAGAAAGTTAGAGGTGGTAAAATTAGGGCAATTTTAAACATACTGATTTTGTTAAAAAAAAGTTTGAGATTTTTTAAAAGCAGTACAATAATAGAAAGGTAGGTAACCAGGGGTATCATTTTAATCGTATTGACCCAGAGAATAAAGAAAACATGTAATTTTTCCGCAAAGTGTACAGAGCAAAAACGAAACCCGTCCAAATTTGCAAAATTACGATTTTCGTTTAAATTTTCTTACACAAAAAATAATTTTTGGTGTTTACCATACATTTAAGTGTAAAATGAGTGATGTCATTACAAAGTACATCTGGTCACGCAAAAAACAAGCCCACATATGGGTCTGGGAATCGAAATATAAAAGAGTTATGAATTTTGAAGGCGAGGAGGAAAAAAACGAAACCGAAAAAATAAAATGGGCTGTATCCTTAAGGGGTTAAACACATATCGAAATCCAATAGAGACAGAGTTATTTTAAGCCGCTTTACATTGTGTACTCTAGAAAGGCACCCACGCACAGAGACAGTCGCACTGCTGAAAATCCAATTAATCTTGTAAAATATTTTAAATGTAATTAATTGAAAACACTTTATAAACCAGCAGTTTACACGTAAGACACAAACACCGGAATAGTTATGTCAAGAGACATCCACCAATTATTTCATCATTACTGTGGTCATCAAATGAATAGCAGCTACGTGTTTGATGTGTCATAATCATACTTCAACTTTCAAGAGGAAAAAGAATGATTTGTTAATAAGATAGAGGAAGATACGGAGGAGGTATGTGTAGTTGATAAGGAATTGCAAATGATTCTGCAACAACTAATTCCGCCAATCTAGATTTTGGAAGGCTTTTGATCTAGTCCAACTTCTTCTTACACCACAGAGAATAGAAATTCTCTTGTTAAAATGCATAAACACTATTCCTGATTGTGCTCTAATTTACGGTGGTAAACATTTAGAAGACTGCAGCAAATGGTCGAAAAATATTAGTTTTTAAAATTCTGGTAACTTTATTAGCATTTTTTGCTTATTTTACATTTATTTAATTTACTGCAGAAATTAGATTATGAGATGGATAGATACATTTACATACGAAAAATGCATAAATAGCTGCACAACTGTGGTAGATGTAGACAATAACATTGACTAACCCTCAAAACTGATGTAAAATTGAGACATTAGCCAGTATATCCTTATATGAAGGACATACGTGAGCCCGCACACATCCACACCTTCATCTGGTGTAGGATGCCATTGTGGCACTGTGGCAGGATCTGCCTCCCCGGCATAAATGCACATCCGCATTTTGGGTTCAGCACCTCCTGCTATCTGAGACCACGTAGATCTTCGTAGTTGATTAAAGAATTACAGAAAGAAGAAAAAAGAAAATATAGAATTTCCCAAAGATTAATAGATACATATGAGATAGATAGACAGATAGATATGAGATAGATAGATAGATAAGTAGATTTCAATAGATTTTAATTTGATTTTTCAAACATTAAAGAATTACATAGAGAAGAAAAAAGAAAATATAGAGTTTCCCATAGATAGATAGATAGATAGAATAGATAGATGAGATAAATAGAATCTACCAATGGTGGTCTGCCACAATCCTATTATGTTGAACAAATTAGGGACTGATAATATGAAGATGGCATTAATACTTTGTATTGACATATGTTTATTATAATTTAAAGCCACTTTTTTGTATTATTTGGATTTACCCTTTAAGCAGTTATGTAGTAAAGTTCTCCACTCACGTAATTGATATCTGGAAAGCTGTGTCATTTGCTATAAAAAGAAGGTAATGCCAGGATCTCTCCCACAGCCAAACTAATCAATGGCTTCTGGATTGGTGCCCAAAGATGTCCGGGCCACCAGATATTTTGGTCCCATGCCTTAAATTACAAGCCTCATTAAAATGTTAATGCAGATGGATCCCAATGGACAAATGGGGCTTCCTGGATGAAATCCCAACATGAACAAGTGGTAAAACAATTGAATTCAGAATTCCGTCACACCGAGTGCTCTACAGAAAAAAAATGCAGGATTCAGATGGAAAAATAAAAACAAAAATGTTTTCCTTCAAAGTATAGAAAATGTAACATTTCTTCCCACTCTATCAGCAGTCGATGGGGGGCTCAGCACCAAGGCCTCAACTGATCAAAACTTTTGATATGTCTCTATGACAAGCTGAAAGTTTTTTTTATTTTAATTGATAGCAACACGTTAGGACAATAGTTTCATGACAGTCGTTTGCACTTGTTTCCATGAAGAAATTGCCTTACGTGCATACAAGAAGAGTATAAATCTAACATTTCTATAACTCTTTATTGCAATGGAGATCTTACCCATTCATTCTCAATGGTGGTTAGGATCCTAGCTGCCTGACTACCTCAAATGTGATTCTAATGATATTATTTATTAACATATCAATAAAAAGGTTAAAAAAATGTTCACCACAAAAATGACCATGGTATGTGACACACAATGCACAGTATTGTTTAACTATAGATCTGGTTGTTTTAATAACACAAAATAGGAACAATAACAAATGTGTCCACCCTTATCTTTTCCTTTAGTTTAGTTAAAATCTCTGATTTTTATAAAAGCAATTCAACACAATATCAGAACATGCTATCAAGAAACTCATTAAAATCGACAGGATACAAACAGAGTGCACACCGGCATGTTTGAGGTCAGAAACCTCCCAGGAGGTTTCTGACCTGAAACATGCCAGTGTGCAATCTGTTTGTATCCTGTTGATTTTAATGGATCTTCAATAAAGAAATGGTTATACCAGTGCTGTGGAATTTTTTGGACTTTACCCCGCTTTCATTATTGCACAGAGCAAAATCGCTCTGTGCGTAATGATAAGCGATACAGGGGCCGAAGCATCGTGATGTCATGGCTCCAACCCTTGTGACGTCATGGCCCGCCTCCTTAATGCAAGTCTATGGGAGGAGGCATGACGACCGCCACGCCCCCTCCCATAGACTTGTATTGAGGGGGCAAAGCCATGACATCATGAGGGGCGGAACCATGATGTCACGAAGTGTGGAGCCATGATGCTCCGGCCCCTGTATCGCCCGTAATTACGCACAGATCGATTTTGCTTTGTGCAATAATGAAAGAGAGGTGCTGCAGCCGAGATCCCGGGGGTCCCCAGCAGCTGGACCCCCTCGATCTAACATCTTATCCCTTATCATTTAGATAGGGGATAAGATGTGCACGGACTTTGTACAGCAGCAAGCAGAATTCCTATGGGTTCATATTAACAATCCCCAAGGACTTCCATCTGCTGCCATAAGGTGCCTCTTAGGATATGGCATGAGCTGGAGCATGCCAAACTTTCTACTCTTAGATGCCAATGGAGAAGAACCTCTGCATGCCTCTGTACTAAAAAATGTATAAAAAGTGAGACTCATGATTCATTTTTAGTTTATATAAAAGGAAATGATTTTTTTCCAATTATACCAACAGAGAAACTGACACGTTTCAATTTCCAACAACAGATCCTGCTAATAAACATACTCAGTAAAAGGTGTTATTAAAACTGACAAGAATATTTTGTCTCAAGAGGCCAAACATATTGGAATATATTATGTACATGCTTACCCGCTAGTCCATATATGTATTAGGAATACATGAATAGCACATTATCTGGTGCAGAAATGGATACATTAGGGTTAACCCATATTTAAAAAGGTTCCAAATGCATTAAAATAACAAATTAACTGACACTTACCTCTGCGATCTCGCTTATCCCCCTTCAGCCTCCGATTGGCACTCAGGCCAATTACTTTAGGAGAGGAGTGAAGGTAACATGACTCTCACAGCCAATTAGTGGCCTCTGCTGATTCATACTCCTGGCATCTCCCCTAAGGTATAGGAGCCATGATGCCAGGAGTATCAAGCATAACCGCCGAGGCCACTCCTTATCAAAGAACCTTGATCTTAAATTCAAAAATTCTACATATGTTCACATAGGAAAAGGTCAGTATGGTATGATCATAGATGGTGCTTCCTGAGCACATTTAGTAGTTGTCAGGAATGGACAGGGAAGGAGTGCACACCTCCAGTAGACACAGAGTCCCCATGGACAGTTAACGGGGAGGCCAAGTTACAACTCAGAAAATCGGATACAACAGGATATAATTATAGAACACTGTTACCTCTAAACACAATACAAAATAAATCACAATCCCTCAAAACACCTCCAGTAAACAAGGAGTCCCCATGGAACGGTTACAGGGATGCAACATAGGACACTGTTCACACTGGAAAAACAAAATGGACACTCCACTAACGAAGTAGCCAATAATAATAAATCCAAATAGACTACTGGCCAGCGGCACACTCCACAGTGTGGTCAGAAGCTGACTCAGTAGGAAAACAGAAACATAAAACACAGAACTTCATATAAACGGATACAAGAGAAAACACAGTGTGAACAGACACATAGAAGAAAAGATATACAAATCCTAAAACCGACTATACAAACACAGATTAAAATCTACTCTAAGCATGTCACCTAACCATGGCTAAAACCAGAAAATATAAAGTGCATGCTAAGACAGAGATAGTAGATTAAAAGCTCAAATAAAGGGTGTTTCACCAAGAGCTCCATGCAGCATGTCCAGCATCTTAGCAAGTCAGGCTATAATGAAGTCATTCACCAGCCCAGAGGCTAGACTGGGCTGACCTTAAATAGAAGCTATTGGCTAGCAAGCAAAAGGCTATTAACTATTCCCTGACCAGGGAACATAAAACTGTTCACACCCAACCAAACCAATAGCTGTGTGTGAACACAGGCCAATACAGACATCACAGTAGTATGATCACATCAAGGAGAGGTATTCTTCAGTAGGCATGCACAGGAGATCCATAAAACTGTCTGCTCCAAAAACAACTGCTACAATTTATGCCAAAAAAACTGGTTAATGTAATTTGCAGGACATTTTGAATAAGTCAACATGTAGTTTAAAGAAGCATTGTCAAAGTTCTCAAATGAGTTTTGGTGCAAAATTTCTGGGGGATGAACCAACAACTTCAAGGTAAATTTTTTAATCCACAGATAAAATAGAACTCCATTATTTATATTTGCTGTGTTTTAAAAGTTCCAGAATAATTTTATATCTATTTAAGTAGACCTCTTCTCATTCTGGGCAAGCCAAGACGGTGGTCATACACAGTGATTGACAGCTAACTGTGTGTATACATATAAAGAAAGATGTCAATTTCCTTGAGTACAACATCACGACAAAAGCAAAAATGGATCTTGTACAGCGCTGATCTTGGCATGAAGAAGAGGATATTCAGATATGTAAATCAAAGAAATCCTTTGTTGTTGTACACATCTACGTGTTTCTGGCCTGGAACAGGCCCTTTCTCAAGAAAAATGCAACATTTTTTTTTATGTTATCTGATCTAGTTTGGGAGGATCACTGGCTGTGGATATTGGCAATTTCTTATGTGTACAGAGGCGTTGTGCTCTTAGCACAAACCCATATAGGTGAGTG
Organism: Hyla sarda; assembly: GCF_029499605.1. Taxonomy (NCBI): domain Eukaryota; kingdom Metazoa; phylum Chordata; class Amphibia; order Anura; family Hylidae; genus Hyla; species Hyla sarda. Next base: position 58,140,304 of record NC_079193.1, on the reverse strand, counting down.
AGTTCTTTCCTTACCTTTTTACTATTTGTGACGTATTTCCCTAGGGACGCTTGTCTCTCTTTTTTTCTTCCATTGAATTTCCTTGAATGAGAAAAGTAGTCAAGTGGGCAGTGCTACTCAGGGACTGGCAGCTCTATAAATGAACACTTATACACAGATAGCTGTCAATCACAGATAAGCACCGCCCACTTGACTTCTTAGCCTAGAATGAGCAGACGTTTACATGAATATTTGACAAGTTATCCTGGAACTTTTGAGACTAGACTATATATATATATATATATATATATATATATATATATATATATATCAGTCTTCGCTCCTGTTCAATAACATGATGCCCACAGATTGGGCTGCACATTTAGTGTGGCAGGTTCCCATTAAAGGTATATTCCCACATATAGTCCACATATAGTATCCTGCATTTGTTTGATGCACAAAATGTAAAGCTGCAGATTTCAATGTAAACTAACTGACTGAACACAGCTTAAAATCTGCATCTTCATATCCTGCACATCGAATATGTGCAAGATACTGTATTTGGGAATACACCCCTAAACATGGTTACAATATGTCTATCTTAGTGAGGACTAACTCCAAATAAGTAATTGAACATATAAAGTAAAATAGCTTTCAAAACTTCTTAGCATCCTATGTACAATGTCAGGTTTTCCATTACAGAGAATAATAATACAAATAATCCTCCTAATAATCATAGCAATAAAGATAATCTTAGCTATAACAATAGCAAAAAGCAAAATGAAAAGTATGCCGGAAACACAAAGTTCATTTCGAAGCTGACCACCGAGAGGCACAAAACAATCTCCTTTTATTTATTGCTTTGGCATTTATTCCATTTACAACAGTGGCAACCAACAGCAGCATCTAAAGTACTGGACACCGCCACTGTTATCCCAGCATGCTCGTGGCCTGAAGGACTTGGAGAGAGACAAATTTCCATATCAAACCCAATTTAGATGAAACGCCTTGCTTAAAAAAAAAAGAGAGAGAGTGAGACAGGGTAGCGAGTGCATCAATAGCCCTTGATTAGATTTCCATCTCCTGAGCAGACAAATATGAATATTTATTACCATGAATGCAGATTTCCCTTCGTCCTATTACTCTGATCTTGAATTCTATCCACTGCTCGTTTTTTTTTTTTTTATAAAAATTTGGGCAAGACAGTGTTCTGCTATAAACTGACAGTTTCGGGAGATAATCCTGTTATTGTTTGGTAGGAAATGACAGTATCTGCTTATTCATGTGTTAACCAGGAATTAAATATTTTCTTTTTCATCGCTATCATCTTAGATGAGATGAAAATGAATATGTGGACATGTTATGCCAAGGTTTGCAAACCAGACGGTGTTTCAATCATTTGGTAAATTAGCGGTCTGACAGCAGTGGCTTCTAATATACGGATCACTTCACAGGATCCCTCTTCTACTGAAATAATCATTCTGGAGTGTGATAATAAATCATCTTTGTTATACCCCTCTCACCTTAACACAGTCTATTATTGACAGAAGAGGCAAGAATATTTTTGTCTATTTTTGCATGTAAAATCTGTACCTAAGATGGCTGGTTCTATTTTAGCTTGAAGCTGAGGATTACTAAGGGTTCTCCAGTTCACGTTCCAATGAACAGTTAAGATATAATAAAAGAAAATAAAGAAAATGCACATTAATAATAATTATAAAAATGAGCACAAAGGGCTAAGAATTGTCATCGTTTTTTAGTGCAGATTCCACACTGCAAATCTAGAACAAAAATTCTGGATTAAAGGGGTACTCTGGTGAAAAACATCTTATCACCTATCCAAAGGATAGGGGACTGTGATCGGAATAGGATGCCTGCTGAAATCATTCAGCAGGCATCCCGTGCAAATGCCTGGGGGGGGTCCTGAGACCCCCCCCATGTTGGCGATCACCGCAAATCGCCGATCAATTCACATCGGCGATTCGCGGCTATTCCGGGCTGATCGGGTCTCTGATGACCCGATAGCCCAGAAAATAGGGATGATCGGAGCTGTCAGAGACAGCCACGATCATCCTAAAGGATAGAAGCAAGGTGGCAGGGATGCCACCTCCTCCTATCCCCTGTGATTTGCCGATCTGGCTAATCGCAGGGCAGGGGCAGAGGGAGCGTTCATTTCCCCCTGCTCTGACTGCCTCTGGATGTCATCACGGCGGGGACCAGGACCAGGGACCGGCGGCTATAACAGGGGGCGCAGGCAAGTGAAGGCAGCGGCGGCGGTTTCCTAGATACTGCAGCGAAGATTGCCGTAAAGTGATCTTCACTGCTGTATCTAGGAGTTTCAAAACTACAACTCCCAGCATGCCCAGACAGCTTTTGGCTGTCTGGGCATGCTGCGAGTTGTAGTTTTGCAACATCTGGAGGGCCAGAGTTTGGAGTCCACTGTCCTTCCAGATGTTGCAAAACTACACCTCTCAGCATGCCGAGACTGTCCAGGCATGCTGGGAGTTGTAGTTCGGCAACATCTGGCCCTTCAGATGTTGCCGATCTACAACTCCCAGCATGCCTGGGCAGTCTGGGCATGCTTGGAGTTGAAGTCTTGCAACATCTGGAGGGCTACAGTTTGGAGACCACTACACAGTGGTCTCCAAACTGTTCTCCTCCAGTTGTTGCATAACTACAACTCCCAACATGCCCTTCGGCTGTCTGGGCATGCTGGGAGTTGTAGTATTGCAACAAATGGAGGCGCACTGGTTGGGTAACATTGTCTGTTTCCTAACTCAGACAGACCATGCATGCTGGGAGTTGTAGTTTTGCAACAGCTTGAGGCACATGGATGTGGTATAACTGAGTTAAGAAACAGATCTGTTATCTAACTCAGTGTTTCCCAATCACAACCAGTGTGCCTCCAGCTGTGGCATAACTACTCCTGTCTGTCATTGCATGCTGGGAGTTGTAGTTTTGCCCCCCCACCCCCTCCCCCATGTGAATGTACAGGGTACATTCACACGGGCAGGGGTTTACAGCAAGTTTCCCGCTTCAAGTTTGAGATGCGGCAACTTTTCCACTGTAGCGGGAAACTCACTGTAAACCTCCGCCCATGTGTATGTACCCTAAAAACACTACACTAACCCTAAATAAAGAGTAAAACACTACATATACACGACATCCTTACAAGATCCCTGCTGTTTTTTGCTGTTCTGGCACCATAGGGGCTTCCTAAATCAGACATGCCCTGCAAAAACCATGTCAGCAAAATTTGCTTTCCAAAAGCCCAATGGCGCTCCTTCTCTTTTGAGCCCTCTAGTGCACCCGCAGAGCACTTTACATCCACATATGATATTTTTCCTTACTCAAGAGAAATGGTGTTTGAAATTTTGGGAGACATTTTTACCTATTATCCCTTGTGAAAATGAAAAATTTGGGGTAACATCAGCATTTTAGTGAAATTTTTTTTTCATTTTCACGTCTAACTTTATTGAAAATTCGTCAAACACCTGTGGGGTGTTAAAGGGGTACTACCGTGCTGACAACTTATCCCCTATTTAAAGGATAGATGCTGCGGGGTGCTGCGTGTGAGATCGCGGGGTCCCCAGCGGCGGGACCCCGCACGATCAGGCAACTTATCCCCTATCCTTTAGATAAGGGATAAGTTGTCAGCACGGTAGTACCCCTTTAAGGATCACTGTACCACTTGTTACATTCCTTGAGGGGTGTAGTTTCCCAAATACTATGCCATGTGTTCGCTGTTCTGGCACCATAGGGGCTTCCTAAATGGGAGATGCCCCCCAAAAACCATTTCAGCAAAATTTGCTCTCCAAAATCCCATTGTTGCTCCTTCTCTTCTGAGCCCTCTACTGCACCCACAGAACACTTTACATCCACATATGAGGTATTTCCTTACTCAAGAGAAATTTGGTTACATATTTTGGGGGGCTTTTTCTTCTTTTACCTCTTCTTTTACCTCTTGTAAAAAAAAAAATATAGGTCTACAAGAACATGTTAGTGTAAAAAATTTAGATTTAGAATTTTCACCCCCACTTTGCTGCTATTCCTGTGAAACACCTAAAGGGTTAACAAACTGTCTGAATGTCATTTTGAATACGATGAAGGGTGCAGTTTTCATAAAGGGGTCCATTATGGGGTATTTCTAACATAAAGACCCTCAAATTCACTTCAAAACTGAACTGGTCCCTGAAAAATTCAGATTTTGAAATTTACTTGAAAAATTGGAAAATTGCTGCGGTTCTTTGAAGCCCTCTGATATCTTCCAAAAGTAAAAACATGTCAACTTTATGATGCAAATATAAAGAAGATATATTGTATATGTGAATCAATATATAATTTATTTGGTATGTCTATTTTCCTTACAAGCAGAGAGCTTCAAAGTTATAAAAATGCTAAATTTTCAAATTTTCATGAAATGATGCAAGTATCGACAAAAATTTACCACTAACATAAAGTAGAATATTTCACGAAAAAAACTATCTCTGAATCAAATTCATAAGTACAAACATCCCAGAGTTATTAATGCTTAAAGTGACAGTGGTAAGAATTGCAAAAAATGCTCTGGTCGTTAGGGTCAAAATGGGCTCGGTCGCCAAGGGGGTTAAGGACTCAGCCCATTTGGGCCTTAAGGACTCAGACAATTTTATTTTTACGTTTTCGTTTTTTCCTCCTCACCTTCTAAAAATCATAACTCTTTTATATTTTCCTCCACATACTAGTATGAGGGCTTGTTTTTTGCACGACCAGTTGTCCTTTGTAATGACATAACTCATTATATCATAAAATGTATGGAGCAACCAAAAAATACTATTTGTGGGGAAATTGATAAGGAAACCGCAATTTTGCTAATTCTGGAAGGTTTTGTTTTCATGCTGTACACTTTATGGTAAAAAAAACATGTTTTCTTTATTCTGTAGGGAAATATGATTAAAATGACATCCATAATTACATACTTTTCTATTATTGTACTGCTTAAAAAAATCTCACACTTTTTCACCTAATTAGTGCGTTTAAAATCCCTCTATTTTGCTGACCTATAACTTTTTCATTTTACCGTATAAGCGGCAGTAGGAGGGCTAATTTTTGGTGCCGTGATCTGTACTTTTTATGATACCACATTTGCATTTATAAAACTTTTATTACATTTGTTATCAATTTTTTTTGGGAATAAAATGTTATAAAAAACAAACAAAAATGTTGCACTTTTTTTTGTACGTTCATGCCGTTCACTGTACGGGATAATTAACATTATATTTTAATAGTTCGGATATTTATGCACACGGCGATACCAAATATGTTTATTAAAAAAAGTTTTTTACACTTTTTGGGGTAAAATGTGGAAAAGGGGACAATTAAAATTTTTTATTGGGGGAGGGAATTTTGTAATTTTTTTTACTTTTATTTTTTACTTTTTAAATTTTATTTTTACACTTTAATAGTCCCCATAGGGGACTATTTATAGCAATCATTTTATTGCTATTACTGTTCAATGCTATGCATAGGGCATAGCACTGATCAGTGTTATCGGCGATCTTCTGCTTGATCTCAGACCAGAGCAGAAGATGTCGGGAGCAGGACGGAGGCAGGTGAGGGGACCTCCATCTGCCATTACAGATGATCGGATCTCCACAGCAGTGCTGCGGGTGATCCAATCATGCATTTTTCTGACCTCACTCCTGCAGATGCCATGATCTGTATTGATCATTGCATCTGAGGGGTTAATGCCAGATATCGCGGATATCGCATGATCGCGGATGTCGGTCATTACCAGTAGGTCCCTGGTTGCTGCCAGCAGCCGGCAACTGCCGCGCATGACCCGAGCATCGCTCCAATGCTCGCGGTCATGTATAGGATGTAAATGTACATCCTGGTGGGTTAAGTACCACCGCACCAGGATGTACATTTACGTCCTGCTTCGTTAAGGGGTTAAAGAAAGTTTTTAAAGGAGCAACCAGACCCTAAAATAGCAAGATTAAGGGGGACTTATTTATTTTTGATTGGGGCTTTTTGAATTATTTTAATCAAAGGGGTTTTTAAATCTTGAAAAGTTGGGGGATAAATATCTGACAAGGTGAGGGGCATGGGCTTGGTCCAGCCAGAATCTTGAGAACGGGGAACTTTGCCTCCTGCTAAAATAGAGCAGCGGGCCACGCATGAATGCTACTGCTCCATTCATTTTCCATATAAGTCACAGAAACAGCCAAATGCTGTGTTCAGTTATATCCAGAATCTTCCAATGACAATGAATAGAGAAGCAGCGTCCATGAGTCCTTGATATTAAGATCGCAAGGGGACCCAGCGGTCAGACCCTCTGCAATCAGATAGTTATCACCTATGTGTGAATCCCTTTAACCTCTTAAGGACGCAGGGAGCCTGGTCCTGGTCTATAACGCGGGGTCACGCGTCATAGTGGGTCGGTCCCAGCGGCTAATGAAAGCCAGGACTATAGGCTAATAGCGAGCAGCACCGATCGTTGTGCCGCACACTATTAACTCTTTAGATGCAGATATATAATTAATTAAAGCACACGGTCAATGGCGTACGCGCAAAAAAATTCCAAAGTCCAAAATAGCGTATTTTTGGTCACTTTTTATATAAAATGAATAAAAAGCGATAAAAAATTCCCATCAATACGCTAAAAACTTCAAATCACATTGCAAAAAATGAGCCCTCATACCGTCCCGTATGCGGAAAATGTATAGGTGTCAAAAGATGACAATTTAAAAAGTATTCATTTTCGTGCATGTAGTTATGATTTTTTTCCAGAAGTACGACAAAATCAAACCTATATTAGTAGGGGATCATTTTTGTTAAAATGGATAATGTCACTGCAAAGTAGAATTGGTGGCGCAAAAATAAGGCATAAAATGGAATTTTAGGTGCAAAATTGAAAGGGTTATGATTTTTAAAAGTTAAGGAGGAAAAAACAAAAGTGCAAAAACGGAAAAGCCCTGAGTCGAAACGGGTTAAAGGGGTTATCCAAGATAGCAACCCATATCAGTTTTTTTTGTTTTGTTTTTTTAACCACAAACAGCACCACTTTTACCCTAAGTTTGTATGTGGTATTGCAGTTCAGTTCCATTACAGTGAATGGAACTGAGTTGTAATACCACACACAATCTGAAGACAGGGGAGGTGCTGTTTTTATGAAGATATCAGATGTATTTTTCTAATCCCCTTTAAAGGGGTACTCCGCTGGCAAACATTTTCTTTTAAATCAACTGGTGCCGGAAAGTTAAAGATATTTGTAAATTCCTTCTATTAAAATTTTTAAACCTTCCAGTACTTATCAGCTGCTGTATGCTCCAGAGGAAGTTCTTTTCTTTGTCTAAAATGTCCTCCAGTGCATAGAATGGTACAGAAATATACAAACACATATAGTAAGCAATGGAAGCGCCTGCAGCACTCTAGTCACGCCCCCTCCCATAGACTTGAATTGAGGGGGCGGAACGTGACGTCACACGGGGCAGGACTGTGACGTCACAATGCTCCGGCCCCCGTGATTGCCAGTAATCGGACCCGGAGTGAACACGCTCCGGGGACTGATTATAACGGGGTGCTGAGTGCAAGATCACGGGGGTCCCCAGTGGCGGGACCCCTGCGACCAGGCTTCTTATCCCCTATCCTTTGGATAGGGGATAAGATGTCTTACCGCTGGAGTACCCCTTTAATCTAAAGCATATGTCTGAATTTTGCTAAAAACAGCGGAGGCTGGAAGCCTCTATAATACTGTACTACAAAAAATAGGTAAAACATTTTTTTCAAGCCCATCAGAGGAATTATTCCTAGAGCCTATCCCTATGTATAAACATGAGTAGATTTACTTTTAATTGCATCACAAATTGTGTTAATAGAGTAAGAAAAATTCAAATCAACCCATAAGTAATAGTGGCAAGTGACTGTCTTTTATGTCGGCTCCAAATTGTGTTGTTTTCTTCTTGAATAGGTGTAAATTATGTGTAACCGTAAGATTACAGCTATTTAATAAACTTCAGACAATCATCTAGTAATATAATCTTGTGAGGTTGACGTATAATCTTATCTAAAATTTCCTCCAGTGCATAGAAGGATACAGAAATATACAAACACATATAGTAAGCAATGGAAGCGCCTGCAGCACTCTAGTTAATGCCATGTTATCCGGGAAGTGATGAGAGGTTATATAGGGAAACTCTGCACTAAACCACCTTAGGGAGCATTTAATTTGCTCTTTTATTTCTTAAGCAGAAAACAGTGATATTCACAAATCAGATGAATTGTTAAATGTAGCAAAAATGCCTTTGATTAATGTTGCAAGCTGTCATATTCTAATTATCAGGGAGACATTTTTGTTGTTAAAAATGAGGATGGGAAAGATAAAACTGTAAAGGAAAATAAACAAATACTATGGAGGACATTTATTAAAGTATTTAGAGCCTTTTCTTGCTTATTCTGGGCGCACAAAATGTCGCACATGCGACTAAGCATTTTTTTGTTTGACTTTTTTGGGTAAGCAAAAAGTTTCAAACAGCCTTACCTAAGCAATTTTCAGTTTTCACTTTCCAGTGGTCACGTATTTATGATGTGCGAATGTCTCACGTAGACAAAAATAAGTCATAAACCCCTTCAAAAAAAGTCGCAAGTTTACTCCAGGTCTGACCTGGAGTACAACACTCCTATATGTAAGCAAATTTTAAAAAATCGCAAATAAGTCTCATAAAAGTCTCAACTGCGACTATTTTTGCTTATGAGCTCTGAATTTAGCAACCCCTCGTTAGTATTATAAATATGTAGTACATAAGCAAAACTAAAGCAAAAAAAAATTACTTCAGAACTTGCTTACCAAAGCAAACAATAGATAATGAGAAAGAAAGATTGTCATATTATCATGAAAACAGGTTGTCTAGGGCTCCAGGTCCTGCAAAAAAAATTAAATAAAACAACCAAACAAAAAAATGTTTCACCAAAACAGTCAGTGGCTGAGCTGGGTCAACACTGCGGCCAGTGATTGGCTGAGCAGACAGTTTATACAGGGTTGGCAGTGCCAAGGGATAAGGGTAGGTAAGTATGTTGTATTTATTTATTTATTTATTTGCAGCACACAGGGTGCCCAGAAAATCGCTTTAGGACCAATTATTCAGTGCACAGGTTTCAGAAAAGTGGCAAAGTGTCCAAAACTTTCAGTTCAGTCATTAGATGATGAGCAGGAACATAACAAAAGTGGTCGCAATAGGGGGTGCGGAAGTGGCAGTGTCAACATGCCCTGGTGCCTGAGGGGTCTCTCTGACACATAAGAAGACAAGCAGGTTTTAAAATGGTCACTTTTTGGCCGCAAACTCTGTCAGGCTGCATTCACACAATGTTTGCTGCTATTTCCCTGCCACACCTGTGCCAAACCCTATTAATATTAATGAGCTGGGAGGAGTCAGCAAGTGACTCCCTTTTGGACCATATTTGCTTCTTTGCCGGACTGAGAACCCCAGCCTGCTGCGCTTATAGGTCTGAAAATGACCATACCAGAGTCACCAGCTGACTCTGTCCGGTCCATTCAAATGAATGGGGCATGGCATCGGTCAGGCAGGGACACAGCAGCCGTATGTCCCAAATGTAATGTAAATGCAGCCTTATAAGGCATGTGTACAGTGTAATAGGATTGGTTAACAAGTGCTGATCTTAAAGATCAGTGCTCATATTGGCAGAAGTCAGGCCATATAATACAGCACTAAAATACTGGGGCTGAGCATCCCTAATCTGCCATTGTAAACAAAGCACTGGAGAAGGTTTCAACTGCAGCAAGGGAAGACAGAATGAACATTTCTGGGGACAATTACATAATAATTTATTATTGCTTGCATATAAAAATATATTTGAAATAATAATTTTGAACACGGATTGTGATATAAAAGAGAATACAATAAGAAGAAATGTAAAATCTAAGCATCACTTTTATGATATGTCTTATTATTTTTGTAAATTCTCTCGAAATGTATTCCTGTAGAGACCTCATCCATATATAACACTATACTAGCCACTTGCTAAAAAAATCTGTGAGCAAAGGACCATAATACAAAATAGCAAAATAAACCTCCACATTTTCTCTTTTAACAATTCTTAAAACATTTTTTAAATAGAAATCAATGCAAAGTTTGCATTCTGCAGTGTAGATTAGATTTTTTTCTAGCCATTTTTGGAACTAAATGTTAAAAGCTCAAATAAATACAACTGAAAATGTTTCAGCGGAAATTGCATATGCATGTAAAGTACCGGAATGTCAATCAGAATGGTAACCTAATGCAATACAATTATAAATCTGTAGGTGGATAAGTAAAGTATTCACTTGATCATGGAATGCAGGAATATGACAGTTTTTTTTTTTTTTTTTTAGCTGCTAAAGCTCAGGAATATTATTTGCACAATATACTGAATTTTTTTCATAGAACACCCACATTACTGAATAATACTGCCACACCGCCGAGTAGCTGATTTTCCCACCAACAGTCCGCACTGATTGACTGCTACTGCCGCAGACTCCAGGGGGTGTCAGATGTCACTGGTGATGAAGTGGGTGAACCAATCGATGACGGTAGATGGGTTGCTGGTAGAGACACAACCGCTAGCTGATACCGGGAGCTCAGGCCTCTCGCTGTGACTCCTGCTGCCACTCGCCCCTAGTCTGATGCGACCTCTACCTGATGAATTCAGGCCTCTGCCACTCCTCTGTGCACATCCTGGCACTTCTCTTCCTGACATATTTAGTGCGTATATGAGGGGAGTAGAATATGCTCCACTACGCTTAAAACAGTATTTGTCTACAACAGCAGCAGGTGTGTACTTTTGGCTGGCCTTTTACAGTATCTAGGCCCTTAAGACTTTAACAGGAAAAAAATAGTACACCACTTAGATGGATGTATGTGGTATGCACTTATGAGGGGAGGACAATGCGCTCCACTATGCTTAAAGCAGTAATAGTCTACAACACCAGCAGGTGTGTACTTTTGGCTGGCCTTTTACAGTATCTAGGCCCTTAAGACTTTAAAAGGAACAAAATGGTACACCACTTAGATGGACGTATGTGGTATGCACTTATGAGGGGAGGACAATGCGCTCCACTATACTTAAAAGAGTATTTGCCTACAACACCAGCAGGTGTGTACTATTGCCTGGCCTTTCACAGTATCTAGGCCCTTAAGACTTTAACAGCAGCAAAATGATACACCACTTAGGTGTACACACAGGTTACACTTAATAGAGGACAATATGCTTTTAGTGCTCTGCTCACTGGTTGGCTACTATTAGCTTTTCAGTTGTTGTACACACTAGTGCTGCAGCACACAGTCGCTGTGTACTACACCCAAAATTGCACTCTCTCTCTCTCTCTCAATCTCACTCCTTTCCCTATCAGTACTTCTAGGCTGGATTTGGGCTTGAGGTGAATCGCTGCTGTAAAAAAGCTTTTCTGTGCAACACACTGCTCTCTGTCCCTCTCTGAAACAGAATGCTGATGTGACTGGGAGGTGAATCGCTGCTGTAAAAATGCTTTTCTGTGCAACACAAACTGCTGTCTGTCCCTCTCTCTCTGTAATAGAACACTGATGTGACTGGGAGGTCAATCACTGCTGTAAAAATGCTTTTCTGAGCAACACACACCGCTGTCTGTCCCTCTCTTTCTCTCTGCAATAAAAGGCTGAAGTGACTGGCCCCAAGATGGCTGCCGATTATATAGGGCCGTGACATCACAGGCGTGGTTGGCTGCTGATAGGCTGCATGTGATTAAGGATCATCCCGCCGACCCTTGATCCCGCCTTCCCAGGATTCCTTGCCCCATGTCCCCACATGTGGATCCGCCATTTTATATGCCCTGGAGCCTGGACTGCACTAAATGGAGTTTAATGAAGCGATTTGCGCCATCGATTCACTCATCCCTAGAAGTATATATAACAAAAAATTGCATGACAACTTCCTTGTAACCCATTTCCCACCTAAACTCTCACCTCTCACAAGCCGCCAATGTTTTAGTCCAAGATAACTTCTTTGAAACCTCTTTATCTTTACTATAATAAAACTTTTATCAAATAACGCATTAAGCCAAGCAACGGAATTCTAGGTTGACTGTAAAAGCATTTACCAGTATATTAAGAAATAATAGATATTTGTCCATGACATGCAGAAAAGGAAGAAAATGTAAGGTCCTACCTCAGCAACCCCTGTTTGCAGGATTCTTAGTCCTGTCGATTTTTCAAGCTTCTCCTTATTGGCAGCTATTAGGATGAGAAAAAAAGCAAAAGGTTATTTGAATGTAGAGCTCTTACAATAAGTCACCACATGTCTGCAGGCCTTTTATAAGCATATACTCTATCTGTACTTATCCGTAGGCTGGAGATCACTCTGAACGACAACTATTCTAATTATATTCCATTCTTATGGTGACCAATGACACAATAAAGTATTATTTTACCAGGGACTTAAGACAAAGCATAAGCATGATAGTCAGCCGTTGTGATTAGCATGTCAGGCAGAATCTACATCCCTTCTAAAGCTATTATTGTCATAACACCTACATGGCAGCTGTGTCAGGCCATTAGCGCCCTTAGTACAACTGCATAATACTAAGTAACTTTATACAGACACATTGTAACAGCAAAAGCAACCGCGATTTGCCACATAGGGGGATCATTTCTTTAGCAAAAGAGAGGAATATTATTCAAATATGGACATGGCTGGAACACAGAGCTCAACATTGCCCTACAGAAGCCATTAGCAGAACACAACACTATTTATGTCAATGAAATAGCAGCCATTCTTTTCACAATAGCCCCACCCCCTTTTCTACTAAGTCACACCCACTTTCTGCTAATCCCCCTCACCAAGCAAGGCCCAAAGTGTTTAAAATTCATAAAACACTTGACGCTGACACTTGACACACATGTCCTGTAAGCCAATAGCTTTTTCGGCAAATTGTAATACAGTGGTCCCTCAAGTTACAATATTAATTGGTTCCAGGACGACCATTGTATGTTGAAACCATTGTATGTTGACACCAGAACTCTATGGAAACCTGGTAATTGGTTCTGAAGCCACCAAGATGTCATCCAAAAATAGGAAAAAATGAGGATTAAAGGGGTACTCTGGTGAAAACCTTTTTTCTTTTAAATCAACTGGCTCCGTAAAGTTAAACATATTTGTAAATTACTTCTATTAAAAAATCTTAATCCTTCCTGTACTTATTAGCTGTTGAATACTACAGAGGAAATTCTTTTCTTTTCGGAATGCTCTCTGATGACATCACGAGCACAGTTCTCTCTGCTGACATTATTATAATAATAATAAGTCTTTATTTATTTATTGTTGTCCTTAGTGGGATTTGTATCCAAGGCCCCAGCGCTGCAAGGCAGCAGTGCTAACCACTGAGCCACCATACTGCCCTTAGCATATATCTGCTATGCACAGTTGCTAAAATGGACAGAGATGTCAGCAGAGAGCACTGTGCTTGTGATGTCATCAGTGTTCCAAAAAGAAAGGAATTTCCTCTGTAGCATTCAGCAGCTAATAAGTACTGGAAGGATTAAGATTTTTTTTAATAGGAGTAATTTACAAATATGTTTAACTTTCTGGCACCAGTTGATTTAAAAGAAAAAAGGTTTTCACCGGAGTACCCCATTAAAGATAAATAAGTAGATAACTAATACAGATAAAGCAAATCCTTACATATAAAAAAAACTGCTGGGAGCTGTAAATCACTGTCTATTTCAGTGTTTCCCAACCAGGATGCCTCCAGCTGTTGCAAAACTACAACTCCCAGCATGCCCGGACAGCCGAAGGCTGTCCGGGTATGCTGGGAGTTGTAGTTTAGCAACAGCTAGAGGGACCCACTTTGGGAAACACTGGTCTATGTAGAGTACAGAAGCTTCTTCGGGTCCTGTACAGTACATGCAATGTCCTAAAAAAGTAACATGGAGCCGCCCCAACCTGATGTCCAAAGGAGCAGCTAACCCTGGTACAGGTAAAGAGTACAGAACATGTAATACCTCCTGTACTGTAGGGGGCGCTACCAGACACCAGTCAGTGCATGCACTTCTGTAATACAGGTAAAGAGTAGAGAACATGTAATACCTCCCTATAATGTAGGGGGCGCTACCAGACATCAGTCAGTGCATGCACTTCAGTAATACAGGTAAAGAGTAGTACAGAAGATATAGTAACACCCTGTACTGTAGGGGGGGGGGGGGGGGCTACCAGACACCAGTCAGTGCATGCACTTCAGTAATACAGGTAAAGAGTAGTACAGAAGATATAGTAACACCCTGTACTGTAGGGGGGGGGGGGGGGGCTACCAGACACCAGTCAGTGCATGCACTTCAGTAATACAGGTAAAGAGTAGTACAGAAGATATAGTACCACCCTGTACTGTAGGGGGGGGGCTACCAGACACCAGTCAGTGCATGCACTTCAGTAATACAGGTAAAGAGTAGTACAGAAGATATAGTACCACCCTGTACTGTAGGGGGGGGGCTACCAGACACCAGTCAGTGCATGCACTTCAGTAATGCAGGTAAAGAGTAGTACAGAAGATATAGTACCACCCTGTACTGTAGGGGGGGCTACGAGACACCAGTCAGTGCATGCACTTTAGGAATACAGGAGTTTTACCAGTGAAATGCCCATTCTGATTGGTCGGTTCTTCCAGCCATTGACACGTTTTGCAGATTCCATAGCATTGTATGTTGAGTCTGGTTTCAAGTTACAATGGTCCAGAAAAGACCATTGTATGTTGAAACTATTGTATGTTGAGGCCATTGTAAGTTGAGGGATCACTGTAGTTAATCTCGCTTATTTTTGAATATATTTTGTGGTGCATTCTTTTTGTTACCGCATTTAAAAAAAAAAAATTTTATTTATTTTTTTATATTTTGTGACAAATTCATCCAAAAGACTCAGACAGGTTGTTATATTTGTTTGCAAATTATGCAGCACACCCTAACAGAAAACTGAATTGTATAAAGTAAGATTTATAAAAAGCTTTGTTTCGCTAAGTCTACGTCACCCTATTGCGCAATTATTTAGCAATTTTTTGTTGTAAATAATAAATTAGGCAGAGACAGGCCACACCCATTTCAGCCCAAAAAAATTTACATACTAGGTGCAAAATGTAAAACAGGGCCAAAATGCTTAAAGTGTACTTGTTACTTATGAAAACTTTTGACATGCCATACAGACATGTCAAATGTTTTGATTGATTTGGGTGTTCAGACTCCAATTAATTGTTAGAACAATCCGGAAGACACGCACAGCTGAGAGCTTCTCTCCCTGACTTTCTGCAGTATATTGATTCTATAGTAAATCTATAGAGCCTGTCTACCGTTGTGAGCTGAGGAGAGAAGTGATCAGCTGTGCACCTCTCCTGGCTCACTCTAAGATCAGTGAGGTAAAAACACCCCGCATACGAATTATCAAAATGTTTAGCATGTCTGTGTAGGACATCAAAACTTTTTTCAAATGACAGGGTCACTATAACTCTTCCTAACTAGTCACCAATATGGCTTATATGTCGCATTTTACTTTTAAACTTCTCTAAAAATGCTCATAGGAAGCTTTTATAAAGTTTATAAAGTGAAGGTATGTTCCTTTAAAGGGGGTATTCCGGGCAAAAACATCTTATCCCCTATCGAAAGGATAGGGGATAAGATGTCTGATCGCGGGGGGCCCGCTGCTGGGCTGCGGGCTGCTGCAGGGAGATCGCTGGGGGTCCCATCGGTGGGCCCCCCCACGATCAGACATCTTATCCCCTATCCTTTCGATAGGGGATAAGATGTTTTTGCCCGGAATACCCCTTTAAACCCATACTTCATATAACAATAAGACTCCCTTTCTTCCCTTTGTGATCAAAAAATTAATTCAAAAGGGTTGATTTCATAAAAAGGACCCCAGTCCATATGCCTTATGGGCATAGAGGATCAAACTTAGGACCCCCTCTATTAACCATAACAGCTGCTCTATAAGAGGTACTGTGTAAGTACATGCATTACAGGGATGGCCAACTATTTGAATAATCAAGCATTTTGGGGGGGGGGGGTTCAAAAAGCTAAACCCATGGTGGTCAGTTTATCTTTATAACACACCCACTTTATCACTTGGCCAAACAAATTCCATTGTACCACAGAAGTACTTGGTGGTGGGGGGGGGGGGGGGGGGGGGGAGGGGGGCTAGGGCAAAGTCATGCATTTTATTGGCGACCATTTACTTGATGCTACAATCTCTTTGCCTATATTCTAGAACTCCAGAAATCATCTGTGCTTTTCTTATACGTAAGCTATCAATAAAAAAAAAAATCTAACTTTTTGTACTTAAAAAAAACCCTCTTTTTTCATTCTCAAGGATTAAGCCCAAGCTGAAAATGTCTGAGAATCTCATTATTCTTAAATCAAATCTTTCTCTTTTCATATTACAGTTCTACAATTTATCCTGAATAGAAAAGGACACATTTTAGAATTTAATTTCTTTTTCCTAATAAAAGTAGAACTCATTTGGAACATTCAAAGCAATGGGCAACATAAGACCTCATTTTGTATTTGTGTGAAACAAAGGGTTTTGAATACAAAAATGAAGCCCTTCAAAATTAAATTCATAGATGAAGGATATGCAAATTACCTGAAGAAGCGGAACCCTATAATGTTCTCAAAATTCTGCAACAGCCTGTTTAATTAGTATTTTAATTTATCAGAATAATTCCTTACACTTGACAATTTATTCAGTAATCCATATAATTAAGCACGTTTCTACACTGAAATAATTTAGTCAGCACCCTGAATTATAACCTCAGGGAATTTCGGGAAGCGTTTTCTATCAACGGAATATACTCTTTGCCCTCTCTGCCATGTCTAGTGGTTCCAGTATTAAGGGGAATACGGGGGGTCAAGATGATACATGGAGGTGATCGAGCTGATATTCACAGCTCTTCATAAAGATTAAGACAGAATGAACAAAAGTTGAGAAACAGGCAATGCATAGATACATTAAAGTTCCTTTAAACAGACAACTGATCCTGCAGAAAAAAAATTCTGATAATCCAGAAAATTACAGATCAAAATGTAGGACGATATTGAATAATCCACATGTCAGAAGACTGGAGAGCGTGAAGAACCAGTGGCAGATATATATCATACCGGAGTGTAAGTCATCTACACCAAACATTATCTTACATCGACCACATTTTCAATGTGTATTAGACACCTTTTCACATGACTTACTGGAATGTGGGCATGGCATTGTCAAAAAAGGGAATGGCTTAAAAATGGGTCAACTTTTCGCACACATTTTTGAATTAACATTAACGGCCGTATTTTATTTACAGACTAATTTTTTTAGTATACAACAAAAAGGGAGCTGCAAAAAATAAATTGACAGTTTTTCTTTTTACCATTATTGTCTGAAAATATGGTCGTACATGAAATATGACTGTATTTTTCTGTGTGTGAATATGCCCTTAGACTAGACTTAGTCTAGAGATTTCTAGATTTTAAAACAGACTTAAAGGGGTACTCCCCTGGAAAACATTCTTTTTTAATCAACTGGTGCCAGAAAGTTAAACAGATTTGTAAATGACTTCTATTAAATTGACTTAATCCTTCTTGTACTTATCAGCTGCTGTATGCTCCACAGGACGTTCTTTTCTTTTTAAATTTCCTTTCTGTCTGACCACAGTGCTCTCTGCTGACATCTCTGTCCATTTTAGAAACTGTCCAGAGCAGGAGAGGTTTGCTATGGGGATTTGCTCCTACTTCCCATAAAAAAACACCATGTAAATAAAAATAAATATAAACATATGTGGTATCGCCACGTGCATAAATGTCCGAACTATAAAAATATATAATTAATTAAACTGCACGGTCAATGGCGTGCGCGAAAAAAAATTCCAAAGTCCAAAATAACGTATTTTTTGTTGCTTTTTATATAATGAAAAAATGAATAAAAAGCGATTAAAAAGTCCAATCAATACAAAAATGATACCGATAAAAACTTCAGATCACGGCGCAAAAAATGAGCCCTCATACCACCCCATATGCGGAAAAATAAAAAGGTATAGGGGTCAGAAGATGACAATTTTAAATGTATACATTTTGCTGCATGTAGTTATGATTTTTTACAGAAGTGCGACAAAATCAAACCTATATAAGTAGGGGATCATTTTAACCGTATGGACCTACAGAATAATGATAAGGTGTCATTTTTACTGAAAAATGTACTGCGTAGAAATGGAAGCCCACAAAGTTACAAAATTACGTTTTTTCTTCAATTTCGGTGCACAATGATTTTTTTTTCCGTTTCGCCGTAGATTTTTTGGGAAAATGACTGATTTCAATGCAAAGTAGAATTGGTGGCGCAAAAAATAAGCCATCATATGGATTTTTAGGTGCAAAATTGAAAGGGCTATGATTTTTAAAAGGTGAGGAGGAAAAAACGAAAGTGCAAAACACAGAAAAACCTGTGGTCCTTAAGGGGTTAATTTTTTTTTAAATAGATGATGGGAAAGATAGCAGGTATGCCTTGGGGGCGGCCACCAGGGGTTGGGAGGTCGGGGACCCAGACCTTAAGCTGTGTAAGGGCCACCAGAATTTCTGCTGGTGAATTTCTGGAGAATTTTATTAAAATGAATTAAATTAAAATTCCTGGAAATCTTTATTTCACCTGGAAATATGTGAATCAATAGTGAAATAGCATCACAATTCCTCATAGAATGTTCCTATACACTAAGATACTGTCAGACTACCAGGATGCCCCCTACTGCTATGGAGTTAGGGAATGGTTGTCAATGTATTATTAGATTTTCTGTAAGAGTAACAAAAGAATGGTTATTTTTTGGAGAAATAAAGTATTCACCAAAACAGACAAATGTTAAAAAATGTTTGCCTGCTCTCCATGCAACAGTTCTATACAATATTCTCCTGGCAGATAAAATCTTACCTTCTGCCAACTCTTTCTTGGACAGTAGCAGTATCTTACAGATATGTAACTGAAATCTGTTTATCAGCTATTAGCCACATATCTCCTATTTTGTTACATGTTCCTCCCACCATCTATTCAGGTAGCTTTCCTATAAAGAGTACATGTCACCAAACACAATTTTCAGTATATTGTTCTTTATGTAATTATATGACACTTTGCAATTTTCTTGCTATTAAAATTCTCAACCTTTATGTTTTTAAAAGAGATTGACAACAATGTCCACTAGGTGGCTCTGTTCTGTTCCCTGCCGCAAGTCAGTTAGTTTGGACTCCTCCCAGCCTGGCAGGAGACCAAACGCAAGTGCGTGCGGGGCATGGTGAGGCACAGCTCTCGCAGTCTTTAGTGATGCCGTGCCTGCTGGGGAACGCCCACTTTTTCCTGCCGGGAGCTCACACAATGTGAGTAAGGGGAAAGGTATGATACAGAGCTTTTTAAAGTTCAGAAATGTTTTAAGGGCAGGAGGGGTGTTAGGAGTAGTTAGGGAATATAATCTGAGTTAGTTTAGAAAGTACAGTTTGAAGACAGGTACTCTTTGAAGTCAGTGTTTTACTGCAATGCAGAGTTTTGGAAACTGAGTTGGAAAACATACCAAGTCAAAAAGCTATCCAGAAGAAAAAATACCCTTCTGCAGACAGATGTTTTGGAATTATTACTTCTCATCAGTCCAGAGAAGAGTGCTGGCTAGTGGAAGGCTTGTCATTGTAGGACCAAAAGGGAATGGTTCTCCTTGAGGAGAGCATCATAAAGATGTGTGGCGGCTTATAGGCCATTCATGCTCCATGGAGAATTCAGGTAAGAAAGGATATGTACGATTCACAGTGATAGACTTCTCAGTCAGTTTCTAGTTGAAGTTGAAGTAAAACACTGACTTTGGTCCCTTTATACCATTGTAGTATATAGGATTATCATGGAATACATGAAACTACTGAACTAAGCTTACTCATGCCCCCTAAATTTAATTTACTTTTCTAAATCCAATCATCCAAAATATTTGAAGAACTGGAACCCCTAAGGTCCTGTCACTGCTGTATTAAAGTAATGTATAGCCTGAGAACTATAGGGAATATTTAGTTTGCAGGCAATGCTGTATAAAGTAAGAGATTTTCCCAATGCAAGAAGATTAGGAAATGGCGAATACAGTGACCCCTCGACCTACGATGGCCCCGACATATGATAATTTCAACATGCGATGGCCTCTCAGAGGCCATCGCATGTTGAAGGCAGCATCAACATACGATGCTTTTGTATGTCGGGGCCATCGCATAAACACTATCCGGCAGCACAGATTGCTTCAGCTGCCACCGGATAGCTGTTTACGGTGTCCCATGTGCTGCGGTGATGATCACTTACCTGTCCTCGGGGCTCCTGCGCGGCCTCTTCGGAATCCCCTGCATCGTCGGCGCTCTCCATCGTCATCATCACGTCGCTGCGCATGTTGTCCCGTCATCCAATAGGAGCGGCATGCGTAGCAACGTGATGGCGGCGACGGAGAGCGCGGATGCCGGGGAAGCAGAGGCCTTGCCGGAGCGTCAGGGACACCCCGGGGACACGGCGACAGCGATGGAAGGCGACTTTCCGGGCAGCAGTGACGGTCTGGAGTGGCGGGGACAGGTGAGTACAACTTCTTCTAACAGTGGTCTTCAACCTGCAGACCTCCAGATGTTGCAAAACTACAACTCCCAGAATGCCCGAAAAGCTGTTGGCTGTCCGGGCATGCTGGGTGTTGTAGTTTTGCAACATCTGGAGGTCCGCAGGTTGTAGACCACTGTCCTATACTTTACATTGCACGGATCCCTCAACATGCGATGGTTTCAACAAACGATGGTCCATTTGGAACGGATTACAATCGTATGTTGAGGGACCACTGTATACAGTTCCCTAATATATTTCCCCTAAATGCCCAATTGAAGGTACATTTAACCTCTTCAGGACATAGGGCGTATGGATACGCCCTGCATTCCGCTAGCCGGTTGGGGACCGGAGCCGGATGCCTGCTGAAATCGTTCAGCAGGCATCCCGGCATATCGCCCAGGGGGGTCATTATGACCCCCCATGTCGGCGATGGCCGCAGATAGCTGGACAATTCAGTTCAGCGATCTGTGGCGATTCCGGGTAAATCGGGTCTCCAGTGACCCGGTGACCCGGAATTACTGGCTGATCGGGGCCGTCAGAGACGGCCCCGAACAGCCAGCGCCTGCAGGGGTGAGGTGGCACTGGTGCCACCTCACGATCGCCCTGATTAGTCGGCCGGTTTACCGGCTGACCAATCAAGGCGCCTGCTGTGGGTGTCACTCCCGCAACCCTCTCCGCGCCTCTTCCGGAGGACGTGAGCGGGTGCGGGACGTGGACCCCGGGAACTGGGGACCCCGATCCCCGGCGTCAATGTTGGGATCGGGGCCCCAGGAGCGGCGGCGGCAAGGGACTGACCTGCAGCGTGGATCGTTGGTGGTGAGTGACAGCCTCCTGCTGTTGCTTAGCAACAGCTCCCAGCATGCAAAAAGGGCATGCTGGGAGCTGTAGTTATGCAACAACAGGAGACAGACAACCACAACTCCCAGCATTCCCTTATGGGCATGCTGGGACTTATAGTTTGCACAAACAGCTTGCACAAACAGCTAAAGTGCATGCTGGGAGTTGTAGTGGTGCATCTGCTGGTTGCATAACTACAACTCCCAGCATGCCCATTGGCTGTCGGTGACTGCTGAGAGTTGTAGTTTTGCAACAGCTGAAGGCACAATGGTTGTGAAACTCAGAGTTTTTTTTTTTTTACCTAACTCAGTGTTTCACGACCGGTGTGCCTCCAGCTGTTGCAAACTACAACTCTCAGCAGTCACCGTACACCATGCACCGTACATGTTGGGAGTTGTTGTTTTGCAACAGCTGGAGGCACACTGGTTGTGAAACACTGAGTTAGGTCACAAACTCAGTGATACATAACCAGTGTGCCTACAGCTGTTGCAAAACTAAAACTCGCAGCATGTACAGTCTGTCAGCGCATACTGGGAGTTGTAGTTTTGCAACAGCTGGATGTTCCCCCCTCCCCAATGTGAACGTACAGGGTACACTCACATGGGCGGAGGTTTACAGCAAGTATCTGGCTGCAAGTTTGAGCTGCGGCAAATTTTCTGCCGCAGCTCAAACTGCCAGCGAGAAACTACTGTGAACTCCCGCCCGTGTGACTGTACCCTAAAAACACTACACTACACTAACACACAATAAAATAAAAAGTAAAAAACACTACATATACACATACCCCTACACAGCCGCCCTCCCCTCCCCAATAAAAATGAAAAACGTCTGGTACGCCACTGTTTCCAAAACGGAGCCTCCAGCTGTTGCAAAACAACAACTCCCAGTATTGTCGGACAACCGTTGACTGTCCAGGCATGCTGGGAGTTTTGCAACAGCTGGAGGCACCCTGTTTGGGAATCACTGGCGTAGAATTCCCCTATGTCCACCCCTATGCAATCCCTAATTTAGGCCTCAAATGCACATGGCGCTCTCACTTTGGAGCCCTGTCGTATTTCAAGGCAAAAGTTTAGGGTCACATATGGGGTATCGCCGTACTCAGGAGAAATTGTGTTACAAATTTTGGGGGCTATTTTCTGCTTTTACCCTTTTTAAAAATGTTAAATTTTTTGGGAAAACAAGCATTTTAGGTAAAAAATAAATTTTTTTTTTTACATATGCAAAAGTCGTGAAACACCTGTGGGGTATAAAGGTTCACTTAACCCCTTGTTACATTCCCCGAGGGGTCTAGTTTCCAAAATGGTATGCCATGTGGGGGGTTTTGTGCTGTCCTGGCACCATAGGGGCTTCCTAAATGCGGCATGCCCCCAGAGCAAAATTTGCTTCCAAAAAGCCAAATGTGACTACTCCTTTTCTGAGACCTGTAGTGCGCCAGCAGAGCACTTTTCACCCCCATATGGGGTGTTTTCTGAATCGGGAGAAATTGGGCTTCAAATTTTGAGGGGTATTTTCTGCTATTACCTTTTTTAAAAATGTAACATTTTTGGGAAAACAAGCATTTTAGGTAAAAATTATTATTATTTTTTTACATTTGCAAAAGTCATGAAACACCTGTGGGGTATTAAGGCTCACTTTATCCCATGTTACATTCCCCGAGGGGTCTAGTTTCCAAAATGGTATGCCATGTGTTTTTTTTTTTGCTGTTCTTGCACCATAGGGGCTTCCTAAATGCAACATGCCCCCCAAAAACCATTTCAGAAAAACGTACTCTCTAAAATCCCCTTGTCGCTCCTTCCCTTCTGAGCTCTCTACTGCGCCCGCCGAAAACTTTACATAGACATATGAGGTATGTGCTTACTCGAGAGAAATTGGGCTACAAATACAAGTAAAAATGTTCTCCTTTTACCACTTGCAAAAATTCAAAAATTGGGTCTACAAGAACATGTGAGTGTAAAAAATGAAGATTTTGAATTTTCTCCTTCACTTTGCTGCTATTCCTGTGAAACACCTAAAGGGTTAAAACACTTACTGAATGTCATTTTGAATACTTTGGGGGGTGCCGTTTTTATAATGGGGTAATTTATGGGGTATTTCTAATATGAAGACCCTTCAAATCCACTTCAAAACTGAACTGGTCCCTGAAAAATATCGAGTTTGAAAATTTTGTGAAAAATTGGAAAATTGCTGCTGAACTTTGAAGCCCTCTGGTGTCTTCCAAGAGTAAAAACATGTCAATTTTATGATGCAAACATAAAGTAGACATATTGTATATGTGAATTAAAAAAAAATATTCGTAATATACATTTTCCTTACAAGCAGAAAGCTTCAAAATTAGAAAAATGCAAAATTTTCTAATTTTTCATCAAATTTACGGATTTTTCACCAAGAAAGGATACAAGTTACCACAAAATTTTACCACTATGTTAAAGTAGAATATGTCACGAAAAAACAATCTCAGAATCAGAATGATAACTAAAAGCATTCCAGAGTTATTAATGTTTAAACTGACAGTGGTCAGAATTGCAAAAAACGCTCCGGTCCTTAAGGTCAAAATGGGCTTGGTCCTGAAGGGGTTTAAAGGGTTATCCAGGAAAAAAAAAACATTTTATATATCAACTGGCTCCAGAAAGTTACACAGATTTGTAAATTACTTCTATTAAAAAATCTTAATCCTTTCAGTACTTTAAGAGCTTCTGAAGTTAAGGTTGTTCTTTTCTGTCTAAGTGCTCTCTGATGACACCTGTCTCGGCAACTGCCCGGTTTAGAAGAGGTTTTCTATGGGGATTTGCTTCTAAACTGGGCGTTTCCTGAGACACGTGTCATCAGAGAGCACTTAGACAGAAAAGAACAACCTTAACTTCAGAAGCTCTTAAGTACTGAAAGGATTAAGATTTTTTAATAGAAGTCATTTACAAATCTGTTTAACTTTCTGGAGCCAAATGATACATAAAAAAAAAAGTTTTTTCCTGAAATACCCCTTTAAGGTTAAAGATCCATCATTCAACCACTAATACATTTCATAGATTTGTGAAGCTCTTTCCAGTAGAGAAAGATAGTATAGCGATTGTATTTATGAAGTGTGCAGCAAACATACGTGAACCAATAACCAGACATTCAGCTCAATATGATTCTGCTGGAAAACATCTGGACTTCAAGAAAGCATGTTGTTCAAACATATTGCTTTTACTATAAGGGGAAAATGTCCACGTACTCATCTACTCCTTCAAATACCTTCTCCTACAAGCAGGTCTTGAACATGGCAATCATTGTGCTATGAAGTAAAAAGCCTTTGTGCGCTATTTTTAAAAAACCCAAGAGGCTTTATTTAAAGCTTGAAGCAGAATTTCGGTATAAGGAGTAGAAGTCAGGAGGGGTTCTCATTGTAAAGGAGCCCCAGGCTCTATGCATTGCACTCTGACCACTCTTTCTGAGCCAAGTGATTCTTACATCGTAAAACCCTGCTGGAACTTCTACATAAAAACTACATAGGGAATAATCGATTATCTTAGTGTCACGTTCTGACGTTCCGTATGTTCTGTAAATCAAGAGATTATTAACATGACCGGTACACACTCTACCCAAGAGCTGAGAGACTATTATCTAGCGGCATCTGGATGTTGCTAAAAAAATCTATAAACCTGGAGTTAGAAGAAGGTTCCAATAGAAATTCAATTAAACTTTGCTACAATATTCTAAACTCTGTCAACAACTGCCATTCATGTTTTTACAAGAGAACTGATTGACAGTAAGATAATAGTATCTCATATAATAGTAAATCATGAGATAATGTTAAAGGGGTACTCCGCCCCGAGACATCTTATCCCCTATCCAAATCTCTCCTGCAGCACCCACTTGTCATTAGCTGTAGGGAGCGAAGAACGCTCCGTGTCTGATGACTCACTATACAGGGGCCGGAGTATCGTCATGTTACGGCTCCGCCCCCTTGTAACGGCACACCCCGCCCCTCAATTCTATTGGAGGGGGTGTAGTGGCCGTCATACCCCCTCCCATAGGCTTACATTGAGGGGGCTGGGTGTGACGTCAGGAGGGTTCCGAGCCGTGACGTCACGATACTTCGGCCCCTGTATGGTGAGTGATCAGACACAAAGCGATCTTCGCTGCATACAGCTAATGACAAGTGGGTGCTGCAGGAGAGATCAGACATCTTATCCCCTAAGATGTCTAGAGGCAGAGTACCCCTGTAAGAATAAATCCGTAAATGGAAACTGTCACAATTTTCATGCTTTCTCTACCATGAATCATTGGGGCAGTCCCTGGAAACTTCTACCCACTATCTGCTTTGATTGATAGATCTCTCCCTACATCCAAACATAGTAAGATCTACTTCAGTTGGTTGTAGGGATGCTACGAAGGACCACCTCACTCACGGTTCAGGCAGCATAAAAGTTCCATTTAAAGACCATGTTGAAGTGAATTGGGTAGGGCAATAGCAGACATTAGTGGTACTAATTCTGGAGTAAAAAAAAAGGCCCCAATTTTTTATCCAATAAACTACTTTTAAAGAGGACAAAAATATGTTGTAGCTATGACCCCGGATTCTGGAGATATAGAGGTTTTTCTATTTTTGTTGACTATATGCAAAAGTCTCTGCCGGTCTGACTGTTCGGATAGTCATATAATAAAACCTCTTTATTTTGGGGGTTTAGCACAAACGTAACAATACTGTTGGAAGCCGGGCACCCAGGGCGAAAGGGTAATATAAAAAAATGTTTAGATCTAAAAATAACACCAATAAAATGGTTCAATAACTCAGAGTATGCATCTGCAGAAGCATGCTTTAAAGGGGTACTCCCATGGAAAACTTTTTTTTTAAATCAACTGGTGCCAGAAAGTTAAACAGATTTGTAAATTCTTTTCTTTTTGGAACAAAGAGCTCTCTGCTGACATCATGACCACAGTGCTCTCTGCTGACATCTCTGTCCATTTTAAGAACTGTCCAGAGTAGGAGAAAATCCCCATAGAAAACATATGCTGCTCTGGACAGTTCCTAAAATGGTCAGAGATGTCAGCAGAGAGCACTGCGGTCAAGATGTCAGCAGAGAGCTCTGTGTTCCAAAAAGAAAACCATTTCCTGTGTAGTATTCAGTAGCTAATAAGTACTGGAAGGATTAAGATTTTTTAATAGAAGTAATTTACAAATCTGTTTAACTTTCTGGCACCAGTTGATAAAAAAAAAAAAAAAAAAAAAAGGTTTCCACCGGAGTACCCCTTGTACCCCTTTAAGATAAGGGCCCCCTTCTGGTCATGGTTTACATTAATACTGCCATAACAATCTTGAATAGGAGGATTTGATGCCTATTTGCCTTTGTTTGTCCTTGTTCCTTAGGTTAGTTACCCTTAGCTTTACTTGTGTAGGACTCTACGCATGTTTTCACTATTCACTGCAGCCAACCTGGTCCATGCCCCATCTAAAGGGGTCCCATCAACCCACATGGTCTGTTAATATTGTAATACTAGAGATCTTTGTTCTTCTGTTTATTAATTGTGGCTGTAAAAAAAAAATACATGTCTGGTCAAGTTATTCAGGGAGAAATGAAAACTTTTTAAAATAAATGTAATACAGAATTCAGTTACGAAATGTAACACACAATGAATGACAACATAAAACCTTTTGCATAGACCTTGGAAAACTGTATATTTTGTTCCACCATTGTGTGGTTATGGTACATGGTTTCTCTTTATCATCAGGAAGATCCATTGTTCCATCCAATCTCAAAATGGAGCAAGATCAAAGCAAAAGCAAATAAATATATAAATAAAGCTCTATATACTTGGTTCCAATAAAATGTCCTAAATAAATCATAGACAGCTGTATGCTGTCTCTAGAAGCTCTTCTATATCTCTGTATTGACCCTTGTAAATCCACAGGGAAATCTGTTCTAGCCTTACAAAGCAAATATTTGGTCAGTAAAACTAAACATAACATATAGAACGGCAGAGAACAGAGAGTTTAAGTAAAGTGGACAATTTCACCAATATATATATATATATATATATATAAAACTCACTTTGTCTACAATACACCTATTACAAGGACTTTCCTAATACAGATTATATCGCTGTATGATTATTGTGCTGTGTTGGCCCTGGAGGGTTTTGAGATGTTAAACTAGGCTGGAGGTTCCCAATGAGAAAATTCGATAGAAAAAAATAAACCTATTTTAAAGCCGTTAAAGGACAAAAAAATTCTCAAGTACATATCTACTATGTGCTCCTGTTTTCAAGAAAAGGATAATCTTGTTCTATAGGGGTTATCTTATCTAGAAATGTATTTTGCAAGGGGAGGACCTGTTCATTTGTTAATTTAACAATAACTCAAAACAGTGCCAAAAAGTACAAAGAGTACAAAAACAAAAAAAAGTCACCATATTGCTATGATTGCTATGTCAGCAAAATACTTTTTTGACTTTAACCAGATTTTGGTACATTAAAGCCTTAAATTCAATGTTTTGTTAATCTGAATGTTACAGTATCTGATGGATCAGAACACAATAGTGTAAGTTAGTGAAGTGAAATGAGAAAAATATATAAATAAAACTATTGTTTAGAAATAGAAAACTGAAAATTGGCATGTGCGTATGTATTCACAACCTTTGTTAGGAATTATCTTCAAAAGTCCCATTATTAGATAAATGATGTCTCCCTGTGTGCAATCTAAGTGTCACATGATCTGTCATTACATATACACACCTTCTTTGAAAGGCCCAGAGGCTGCAATACCTAAGCAAGAGGCATCAGTAACCAAACACTGCCATGAAGACCAAGGAACTCTCCAAATAAGTAAGGGACAATGTTGTTGAGAAGTACAAGTTAGGGTTAGGTTATAAAAAAAAAAAGCTTTGATGATTTCCAGGAGCACTATCAAATCTATCATAACAAAATGGAAAAAACATGGCACAAGAGCAAACCCGCCAAGAGACGGCCGCCCACCAAAACCCACGGACCGGGCAAGGAAGGCATTAATCAGAGAGGCAGCACAGAGACCTAAGGTAACCCTGGAGGAGCTGCAGAGTTCCACAGCAGAGACTGGAGTATCTGTACATAGGACGACATTAAGCCGTATGCTCCATAGAGTTGGGCTTTATTGCAGAGTGGCCAGAAGAAAGTCATTACTTTCAGATAAAAATAAAAAGGCACGTTTTGAGTTTGTGAAAAGGCACGTGGGAGAATCCCAAAATGTATGGAGGAAGGTGCTCTGGTCTGATGAGACTAAAATTGAACTTTTCGGCCATCAAAGAAATGTCTGGCGCAAACCCATCACATCACCCAAAGAACACCATCCCCACATGAAACATGGTGAAACATGGTGGTGGCCACATCATGCTGTGGGGATATATTTCAGCAGCTGGGACTGGGAAATTGGTCAGAGTTGAAGGAAAGATGGATGATGCTAAATACAGGGATATTCTTGAGCAAAACCTATAGCAG
Source organism: Hyla sarda (assembly GCF_029499605.1). NCBI lineage: Eukaryota > Metazoa > Chordata > Amphibia > Anura > Hylidae > Hyla > Hyla sarda. Next base: position 58,111,423 of record NC_079193.1, on the reverse strand, counting down.
TCTGTGCATGATTTGAGGCTAGGATGGAGGTTCACCTTCCAGTAGGAGAATGGCCCCAAACACACTGCTAAAGCAACACTTAAGGGGTTTAAGGGGAAACATGTAAATGAGTTGGAATGGCCTAGTCAAAGCCCAAATCTCAATCCAACATGCCCAACCCTTTTCTCTCCTTACATCATCGGTAGAGTCAGGCAGCCGCCATACACTTCAGACAGTCTAAAAATACACCAATTGATCAAAGTGTATTATGTTGTATGATAAAGCCATCATATGGATTTTAAGGTGCAAAATTGAAAGGGTTATGATTTTTTAAAGGTAAGGAGGAAAAAACGAAAGTGCAAAAATGGAAAAACGCTGAGTCCTTAACCTCTTAAGGACCAAGGACGTACTGGTACATCCTGAGTCCTTTCCCTTTCTATAACGCGGGGCCACGGCGCGCGTCATAGCCGGTCGGGCCTGGCATCTAACAATGTCCGGGACCCATGGCTAATAGCGCGCAGCACTGATCACGGTGCCGCGCGCTATTAACCCTTTGAATGCCGCGTCTAAAGTGAAAGTAAAACAATGCCGGTTAGCTCAGGGAGCTGTTCGGGTTCGCGGCGGCATCCCGAACCGCTTACAAGACAGCCGGAGGATCCCTACCTGCCTCCATGCTGTCAGAATCATTGATCACTGGTTTCCTATGAGAATCCAGTGATCAATGTAAAAGATCAGTGTGTGCAGTGTTATAGCCCCCTATGGGAGCTATAACACTGCAAAAAAAAAAAAGTGAATAAAGATCATTTAACCCCTCCCCTAATAAAAGTTTGAATCACCCCCCTTTTCCCATTTAAAAAAAAACGGTGTAAATAAAAATAAACATATGTGGTATAGCCGCATGTGGAAATGTCAGAATTATAAAAATATATAATTAATTAATCCACACGGTCAATGGCGTGCGCGCAAAAAAATTCCAAAGTCCAAAATAGTGTATTTTTGGTCCCTTTTTATATAATGAAAAAATTTATAAAAAGCGATCAATAAGTACGATCAATATAAAAATGGTACCGCTAAAAACTTCAGATCAGGGCGCAAAAAATGAGCCCTCATACCTCCCCATACGCGGAAAAATAAAAAAGTTATAGGGGTCAGAAGATGACAATTTTAAACGTATAATTTTCCTGCATGTAGTTATGATTTTTTTCAGAAGTATGACAAAATCAAACCTATACAAGTAGGATATCATTTTAATCATATGGACCTACAGAATAAAGATAAAGTGTCATTCTTACCGAAAAATGTACGGCGTAGAAACAAAAGCCCCCAAAATTTACAAAATGGTGTGTAGAAAAAAAAATTTGTCTCACAAGGATTTTTTTCCGTTTCGCTGTCGATTTTTGGGTAAAATGACTGACGTCATTACAAAGTAGAATTGGTGATGCAAAAAATAAGCCATCATATGGTTTTAGGTGCAAAATTGAAAGAGTTATGATTTTTTAAAGGTAAGGAGGAAAAAATTAAGGTGTAAAAACGGAAAAACCCCTGGTCCTTTAGGGGTTAAGGAAACCACACCCCCTCTGCCAAAGCCCCACTTCTTTTGTTGGATGCTCTTTTTTCCAGCCTTTAATGACCGTTTTTGGGACGGGGCACAATGGGCAATAAGGGGTCCAGATGGATCCCATTTACTATAATGGTGTCCGTCGGGCATTGTTATTTTGTAGCCAGAGTAGTGGGAGAAAAAGACAGCATATGCAGTAATTTTTCTCCAGCTATTCTCCCCGGCTCCCCTGATGCCCGTCACACTGCCGTGTCCTAATGGCAGTGTGGAAGAAGCCTAAGCCAAAGGTAACTGTGGGATTATAGGGTTAAAAGAGTTGTCCGAAAAACATAACATTTTTACAGTGGACAGGCTGGGGTAAAAAAAAAAACAGTAAAACAAACTGCTGTGAATCCTCTACTGCTGCCATTCTGATAGAAACAAGTCTCCACTGTTCAGCACTTGGTATCCTCTTTACACAACAAAGTGCCCACTAGGACAACTTAGTAAAAAAATAACAGACAACTAAAATGTGTCTATAGGGGGAATTTATCATTGGTTTTACCCTGGTTTTGTGGTGAACATTTGTCTCACAGTTTGTCTCAGTTGCTGTTTTGAGACTTTTCATTGCGACTTTAGCTTTGGAAGGTTTTTCTAAAGGAAAATACCAAGTCATGATTTCAGGTGATATCCTGCAGTGGTCAGGAATTCATGATGTGTGACTTTTCAGTTTGTCGCATCTTTTGTCGCAACTGTGCTTTCTACACCAGCACTTACTTGGCTTACAAAACTGGCTGCAAACAGTATTATTAAAAAGTCGCACATTTTGTCGCACGGGATAAAAAAAATTGCACAAAAAGTCACAGAGGGACAGTGTCCTGAAGTAAGAAATGTGATCAGCACCGGATTCATCATATGCCCTACACCAAGTAATGAATCTGGTGCAGGTAGATAGTTTCCCCCATATGAATTATTGGGGTAAAAAGAAGTTCTCCTACACGGCTCCTGATGAATACCCCCATGAGTATAAAAATCATTGACACATTTTTTTAATGTATTTTTATTATGGACATTGGGTAAAAATCCTCTGTTCATTGAAGGTTGACAACCCTTAAGTAGAATGGTTCTCAAAAAAAAGTATAGTAAAAAAAAAAGCTAAAATTTTTTTTTTAGTTAAATGGGGAATCATTTTTTTTCATATATATATATATATATATATATATATATATATATATATATATATATATATATAATTGGCTGTGTGTATTATATTAAAAAAAAAAGAACAAAAATAATGTAATCATCCTGATCTGAAGGAGTTGTTTGGGGGTAAAAAAAAAATTATATATGGCTGGGGCACTATAAAAACTAAAAAAAAGTGACACTTACCTCCCCTGATCCCATGCTGCTGCCATGCCTACACCTCCCAGTCCCCACTCATCACTGTTTCTTCCTTGTTTCTGTGCTCTAATGTCCTATTCCCTAAGGGGATGACATGTCACAGAAACATGGAAGCAGTGGTGAAGTGTGGAGATTGTGAGCTGTCCAATCAGTTGCAGGGGATCAAGTGTCCCCAGCAATATATTTTGTTATATAGTATTTTCAGATATGTTAGATAAATAAAGAGGAAACTTCAATAAGGTTCTTTATTCACGTTAGTATTTTTTAATCCAGGCAATTGTTAACTAAAACAGGTTATTTGTTTATCTCCTCACGTGTGCTTCATAACGCCCTTCAGAACATTGTGCTTTCTTACCCAGAAAACATCAATATTATTTTACTTAATCTGTACGTGCTTGTCACTAGCCCTTTAGAATTCTGCGCCTGGTTCTACAGCATTGTTACCATTACATGGCTTTATTAGGGGCAATTATTGGTTATATTGTTTGCCTGTATGGTATAATCTTCCTTTTGTCTATGTTTAATATAAGTCTTTTATTGTTCAGCTCAAGGCCTGTGTTTAAGATCCTTTCTTGTTCTTTGTCCCCACACTTTTGTACTATTTCAATTTCAAGTCAATTATCAACCATTCCGGCTTCAACATAATTAATGTGCGTATTGAAAATCAAAGGTGCGGAGTGTATACCTATCTCGTGGCTCTTGGGCAAAATTATCAAAGCGCATTACAAAAAATACATTTAAGGATTGTATTTTCACTTAAAGCTTTATGCCTTTTAACCTAAACAATTTGTGGAAAGCAATAAGCCACTGCAAACACTTAAGAACCTGGGTTCAGAAAATATATGCACTAAAAAAAAAAAATCCCCCCCCAAATTTTTTTCTATTTTTTTTACTTTTATTCAGGATATGAACAGCTACTGTTCAAAGAGAAGTGCCTCCTTTGGTGTAGAACAAAATGCACTTGGAATGGGAGAGTGGTTTTCATCAAAGAAAAGCTGGCCATTTAGTATTACAAAATGCTAGCTTCAATTTTCTCTTTATTTTGAGAACTCTTTTAACCCCACCATATAAAATGTTTTAATTTTCCATTGCAACAAAACTACAAAGAGGACATATCTTGTTGTTAGAGAATAATGGAAGTTATTTTGTCAGATATGTTAACACCCGACTAATCTACTTTTATGTACAGATTCTCTATCTCCTGCTCCGCCGGACTGTGCTGGAGACTTTGCAGAATAACAAGTGCATATATTAGGATAGGGCTTACCACCTTTTATAGGAATATTAGAAAACAGCTTTGTTGTAAAGTTAAATCCAGGATAAGGATTAGTATAAAATGTTCTAATAAATGGTGTAAACATGAGTTCTGGAAAGAATTGGTAATTCCTTTCAATACAACAATACTGAAGAAAAAGCACGGATACAATCAACCTCATGCAGAGCAGTCACAAAAAAATGATTGTTTTCAACTCTATAAGTAGTTGGTCACTTTCCTGAAAAGCGCGATGTACCTTTACCAGGAGTAGGCCACTTTTTTCACAAAACTCCAATTTGTAGCATACCCTACCAAATGTGGGGTTGATCTTCTTCATCTTTTTAAGCACATGAAGGGGTATGGCAGCCCTTAAAATCATATCCCTTATCCGCAGGGTTGGGGATAAGTGTCTCGTCATCGGGGGCATGGCCTCTGGGACAGGGACCCGACTCTCCCTGGTGGATGGAGCGGTGTGATAGAATGGAGGGTGCAATCACTGCCAAAGTTTTAACTAGGTACAGAGTAAAGGGTCCGAATAGTTATGTATTTTAGTTTTTCCTTTTTGATAAGTTTGCAAATATTTCAAAAATCCTGTTTTCAAATTCTCATTGTGGGGTATTAGGTGCAGAAGGATGGAGGAAGCTTTGAATTTTGTTAAATTTAACACAAGGCCACAACATAACAAAATGTGAAAAAAATGAAGGGGTCTGAAGATTTTCAGAATCTTGTAACTTGTAATTTTATGGAAAACCATTTATTGAAAACTGGCCAAGTATGGATGTAAATAACTTGTCTACACCAGAGGTATAACCTTCTGACTATAGGTTATTGATTATTAGTATTTTTCATATTGATTTTAATTCTGGTAAACTGTGCCACAACAAATTTCATACAGTATTATACGGTAGAGTGAACCTAATACACATCCTGAATCTCAAAAAGGAATCCATGGACACAGGTATAACCAAGCATGAATTTTTCATCAACACCTTACACCATCCTTGGGGCTCCTTCCAGGCTGGACTTAGGGAATGTCTATTAGTATCTCATGTGGGTAACTACTACATATTGCTCTTCCTATCATTAAGCAGAGCCTCAGTCAAAGACATGGTAACTCACAAGGAGCCTCTAGGGCAACATTTTATCACTGTATTTCAGTCGACGTTCATTAGCTTTATTACCAGGGATGAATTATATGTGGCTAAAAACAAATTACTTCATTATCGGACCTCTATAGCTGAACCCAGAGAAGGGGAGCGCAAAATGGTGTGGGCGCCACGATTAGAAAGACAACTTATTGCATTGGATTGTTGTTTATGAACAGTACTCCCTCCACTGAATATTGGATTTATTGTAATATGTTTCATACAATACACGCTAAAAAACGGCATCATTACTTCTCAGGAGATATTTGAATATTTGAAAATCTACTGACACATCTGGGTCTAAGTCCACTTCTTCACCCATCTGAATTCTGCAGTGGGCCCCATGGCTGATGTGCCCTCTTTTAGGAACATTTAATAATGTAATCTTTATCTTTACATATTTTACCTTTTTTATGTAACTTTATTCTCATGCAACTTTGGGGTAGAATGCTTCTAAAAGAGCAAAATGAAAATGTACTTCCACAAGAACGTTTATGTTGTGGCCCAATAGCCATCTACAAGATGTATATTTTGGTGCAGTTAAAGGGAATCAATCATGAGTTTTTACCATATATAATGTGTGGCAACAAATTATGAATGATAAAATCTTCTTCCTCACCATCCCCAGGAGACATTCCTGCTGGCAGGAATAGTGAGGATATGATGTTATAAAGTGTCCCCCGCCTGCCCCATAAGTCCCTAGTCCTGTCTTCTTCAGTTGTAATCAAACTCCCAGAGTGTGATTGACAGCCACGTCACTGCCCTGCTCCCTAAGCAGACAGAGCAGAAAATTAAAGGGGTACTCCACTTACCAGCGGTTGGAAGTAAATGTTCTGAAAATTGTTTCGTGCTGTGGGGGTCGGCCATGCCCCTTGTAATGTCACAGACACGCCATCACACCCCCTCCCATAGACTTGCATTGGGGGGGGGGACGTGGTCACGATGTCACGAGGGGCATGGCCAACCCCCGCAGCGCAAAAACAGCATTCAGAACATTTTATTCCAAATGCTAGCCAGTGGAGTACCCCTTTAAAGCAGGCTGTGCCTGATCTGTCAATTACACTGAGGGGGCGTGATTACAGCTGAAGACAGGACTAAGTTGAGTACAGCTCCCACCCAGGTGACTACTTATAGGGCCGGCGAGGGACACTTACTAACTTCATATCCTCACTATTGCTGCGGGCAGGAAAGTCTCCCGAGGATAGTGAGAAAGAAAATTTAAAGGTACACACAAACAATGTATTTTCTTCACAGCTTGGAATGTGTGTGTTTATCAGTCCTGCCCATGAGGGGGTTTTCTGGATCATTTTATCATTTTATTAAATGTCTTTTCTGTGCTATCAAGCCAAGCTACTGATCTAGTACTAACTACTTATTCTTTGAAATGGATGCCTATGCATTGTACAGTGTGAATTTTTTATTTTTCATGGCTCTGGTGTCCGGATGATACAGCCACAATATAGGTACATTAGTGCAAGTGGAGAATTTAGCATAGGCCACAGGTGATCGTATCCAGCAAATGCAAGAGTTAACTGCAGCACTCCATAATGGTGGAAAAATGCATTAAAAACTCCAATGATACAACGTTTCGGCTACCAATTCTAAATCAAAGTTGTTACATCCCCAGCTTACGATGTTAACATTTTTCTATATTTAAGCATTACAGAATTTATTGGCATGACCAAAATGTGTATTACATGAATGGATTATAGGGAAGGGATAGCTGTAATAGCCCCCTTACCATAACAGAAAACTTTATTTTCAACAATGCACAAGCTTAAGTATGTTGCAACCATGAAACATGATTTCATTCTGCAATTTAATAGGAGAAAATGCATTATTTGATATTTTCTGAATTCTTAGATTTCTTACATTGCAGTCTTTAGTTTGCTGAGCAGTACCATTGTATAGCCTGAGGGTGGTATTTTAGTCACGAACAGTCAATACAGGAATAAGATATAAAATTACTATAACCAAATCATAAAGTAATGTAGTCAAATTACCGTATTTTTCACCGTATAAGATGCACTTTTTCTTCCCCAAAACTGGGGGGGGGGGAAGTTGGTGCGTCTTATACGGTGAATACACACCTATCGCGGCGGTCCTTGCGGCCATCAACGGCCGGGACCCGCGGCTAATACAGGCTAATACCGATCGCGGTGATGCCCTGTATTAACCCTTCAGACGCAGCAATCAAAGCTGACCGCCGCGTCTGAAGCGAAAAGTGACACTAACCCGGCTGCTCACCGGGCTGTTCGAGACCGCCGCGGTGAAATCCTGAACAGCTTACAGGACACCGGGAGGGACCTTACCTGCCTCCTCGGTGTCTGCTCCGTGCCGGGATCCCCTGAATGGCCGGCGCTCTCCTTCAACGTCATCAAATCGGTGCGCACGCCGTCCCGTCATCCAATAGGAGCGGCGTGCGTAGTGGCGTGATGACGGCGACGGAGAAGCGGCGGGGACACCACGGTGACGCGGCGACAGCGATGGAGCGACATCCAGGTCAGCGGTAACAAGCGGTGACGGGTCCGGAGCAGCGGGGACACGTGAGTATTACCTCCTATACCAGTGGTCTTCAACCTGCGGACCTCCAGATATTGCAAAACTACAACTCCCAGCATGCCCGGACAGCCAACGGCTGTCCGGGCATGCTGGGAGTTGTTTTGCAACATCTGGAGGTCCGCAGGTTGAAGATCACTGTTGGGTTCAGAATCTTTTTTTTCTAGATTTTGCACCTTTAAAATTGGGTGCGTCTTATACGCCGGTACGTCCTATAGGGCGAAAAATACGGTACAGTGGAAGTCCTAACATTTGGGTGATTGTTCTTTTTCTACTATATTAATGAGAAAGACAGCGCGATAAGCACGGATCCTGGATTCAAATCCCATCAAGGACAACATCTGCAATATTCTCCTCATGTTTACATTCCAATGCTGATCGAAAAATTTGTGAGCCCAAATGGGCACAGGGAACCAATATGAGTGTACAGAACTGCGGAATCTGTGTGCACTATATAAATAAAAGAATCATTCTAATTATTATGAATATGTTACTACTGCCCTTTTCTCAACTGACTTACAGGCAAATAGGCTGTCCTGTTCAGTGACTGACAGCTCTGTCTACATGTACACAAGTAGGACCGCCCACATGACTACTTAGCTCAGAATGAGCAGAAGTTTCCACGAATAAATGACAAGTTATCCTGGAACTTTTCCCATGAAACTATAAATTATATCAAGCTGTTTAGCTCCTCATGCTGCCTAAAGATTAGACTACATTTTCAGATATTGCTGACATAAAATACATTGGCAGCAAGCTACACTATTGGCGTAACATGCCACAGAAAGAATGTACAGGAGCAAAGATTTCTGGGGCCTGTAGGTAATGTACAGTACAGTACTGTAAGTGAGCCGCCATGCACACAGTAATGCATGCATCACTGCTCACTGTACAGTCATTTGGGTGATTGGGAGAGCACATAACCCAGTGAATGTAATGATACACACAGTACTGTGGGGAGTACTTTGATATCGCACCGCCATCAGCTTCATTTGTATATCTCACAAACCCTACATAAAATGGTATGAAGATTACAAAGTGGTAGAACTATGTATTTGCTAAGTTTTTCACACCCCAGTTGGGCATTTTCATTTAAAATACAGTGGTCCCTCAACATACGATTGTAATCCGTTCCAAACAGACCATCGTTTGTTTAAACCATCGCATGTTGAGGGATCCGTGCAATGTAAAGTATAGGACAGTGGTCTACAACCTGCGGCTACGACACCCAGCATGCCCGGACAGCCAACGGCTCCAACATCTGGAGGTCCGCAGGTTGTAGACCACTGTTAGAGAAAGTTGTACTCACCTGTCCCCGCCGCTCCGGACCGTCACCGCTCATCACTGCTGCCCTGGATGTCGCCGTCCATCGCTGTCGCCGCGTCCCCGAGGTGTCCCTGACGCTCCGGCAAGGCCTCTTCTTCCCCGGCATCCTCGCTCTCCGTCGCCTCCATCACGTCGCTACGCACGCCGCTCCTATTGGATGACGGGACGGCGTGCGCAGCGACGTGATGACAACGATGGAGAGCGCCGACGATGCAGGGGATCCCGAAGAGGACGCGCCGGAGCCCCGAGGACAGGTAAGAGACATCACCGGAGCACACGGGGCACAGTAAACGGCTATCCGGTGGCAGCTGAAGCAGTCTGCGCTGCCGGATAGCCGTTTATGCGATGACCCCGACATAAAAAAGCATCGTATGTTGATGCTGCCTTCAACATGCGATGGCCTCTGAAATTATTGTATGTCGGGGCCATCGTATGTCAAGGGGTCACTGTAATTTTGTATCCCTTTAGATGCCTATACATAATATACCAAAAAGACACTATAGGCATGTTAAAAAGGATATATTAGAATTTTCATGCCAGGGCACTAAACATCTGTGACACTAGCTTTACTTTGACAATATTTCCATATAGAAATACATATAAACAATACATTAAACAGTACATTAAAGATAGATCCAAAATATGCACTTACTTTATTTTGTAAACCATAAAAAAGCAGTATAAAACTAGGCAGTAGAAAGGTTAAAATACAATAAATTGAAAGTAGAAAATAGGTTTTGCAGCTACATGGTTGGTATTGCAAAGTTAAAGGTTGCCCTATTGTAAATGACTTGTATGGTTCAATTCAGTACACAAAGAGAGCCTGAATGAATAGTGTATAGAGAAGCAATGCCATGCGATAGCTCTGCTTGCAATTGTATCATGTCTATTATCTCTGCATTTTATCTTAGTATACAAGCAACATTATCGCCAATAAAGCCTCATTATATTTTAATACATGAACTAAAAAGAGGTAACACAGTGCTGGCAGAACACCCACCCGATCTCTGCTGTGTCATATTACTCTAAATCTTAAATACATAAAAGCAGGTGTAAGAAAGAAATAAGCTTCTGTCACTTCTACAATGGGCCTACATGTGATCCACGCTAAGAACCTAAGCAGCTTTTCTACAGCTAAAGAGACACATGCAAAGTAAATGAACTTCACGTCTTAAAAATAGTCTTTAGAGGGTAATATTTCGTTCCGGAACTTTCTTCTGTACTTGCAATTTGTTGTTTTCTTAGAATTCAGTTACAATGACTGAATGGAGCTCATTCGCTATCCGAAATTCTGAAGGTTTGTGATTTTGACAGATCTTTCTCGTAAAACAATTTCACCAGTCCAGCTTATGAGAAAACGGAAAGAACACTTTACACCGAAATCATACAAAATAGGATGTGAAATGAGTTTTCTTCCAAATGGTCTGGAGGAATGATTTTAAGAGGACGGTAAACATGTTTTAATGCAAAACATTTGTCATGTACGCTATGTGAAGGTGGACAAAACTCTATTGCATTTTAAGAGTTTTGATGGTCCGGCTGATGTGTCTTGCCCTAATTTCCTTTGAAATGTTTACAGGAAACCGTAGTGGTTCCATGATGAGTACCAATCCTTCTTTAAATATGGTGTTATTGAACCGTCACAGTAAACCAATGTTTGGGGCTTTTATGCTAGCTTTTGGTTTTGTTCAGTTTCTTGTACCATTAGCTAGTATGCATAGAAATCCATCACTAAACCCTTCTTGCTGGTGATTTCCCCTGTTGCTGGGTTGATCTGACTTAAATGGGCACTGTCAAATATGAAAACTTTTAATATGTTGTACATCTTGGCAAAACAATAGTTTTTCTAATATACCTCTTCATAAATTTTTCAAATTTTATTAATGAAAACTGCCTTTGAAAATCCCACCACTAGGGGCCCCCATACCTCCTGGGACACAGGTGAGTCCCACAGTAGTATGAGCGTGTCCAAGGGTGATGGACAAGAGATGGCTGATTGACAAGGCTGCAGGGAGAACAAAGCCTGCAGCAACACTGCTGTAACACAGAGTTAAACCAAACATGTGCCTTCAGCTGTTGCAAAACTACAACTCCAAGTACGCCTGGACATTCAAAGCATGTCTGGGCTTGCTGGGAGTTGTAGTTTTGCAAAAGCTGTAGGCACACAGATGAAGGCAACATTGCTGTAAGAAAGAGTTATCCAAACACTGTACCTCCAACTATTCCAAAACTACAAGTCCCAGCATTACAGGACTGCCTAAGGATGATACACATGAATGACATACAAACATACATAAAATGTATGCATAAAAAACTATTTTACTTTTAGCACTAAACCTTTGCATCAGTTTAGAAAGATGTAAGCTATACACTCACCATATTGTCTTGGTGGCAGAGTACAGGCAATCTGCAATAATCATTGTGTGTGTGTGTGTACATCATAAAACCAGGGAGGAAAGGGTTACAGAACAGGGCTGACAGGCCTGCTCCAAAAGCAGTGAGTTGGCAGAGTGAGGGAGAGGGACGCACTCTCTGAAAAGTTATTGATATGCTATTTTATAGTGAAATATGGGTGATAGAGACATAGAATCTACATGATCAGGATGAGGTACTGGGTAACAAATAACTGTTCAGTTTTTTTGTGGGATATGACAGGTACACTGTAAGTTAAACTGATATCCATCTTCACCAAGGGGAAATATCAGTGGTAATGTAGAGCAACATCCTGTAGTGAGGAGTGCAAGGAGGGCGAGCAGCTTATCACTGCTGGGGCTTCAAGAGACTGGGAAAGCTGGGTGGCACATATACTGCATGCCACCTAGCTTTACTAGTCTCCTGAACCCTAGCAGTCATATATGTTTCTCATCATCCCTGCACTCCTTACTGCAGCAGGGCTGCCATGCCCTCTCCTGCTCCCACACAGAAATATTTCCCCTTCACTCTTCTTTCAGCCCACAATAAATCTTCTCTCTACCCCAGCCACCCCATCCCCTCACCATGCCCCTGTATATTCTCTGTACCTACCTGCCAGACAGTTAAATCATAATGTACCATCAAGTTGTTCCAGTGGCAGAATTTTTTAAATTCACGGGCAATCTCTATAGCATTCATGAGATGTACCTGAAGTCCCATAGACTTGCTCTCAAGGCTCCGCTGTTTAAGTCATGAGCTGCAAAGATTTTCGATTTCCAGATGTCCCTAAACGCTACTATATGTTTATTTGACATGTGTACAGAAGTTATGCCTGGAACATACATATACACATATGTACACATACCTTGAGTTTTAAACACACATACACATATACAGTGGGGCAAAAAAGTATTTAGTCAGCCACCAATTGTGCAAGATGAGAGAGGCCTGTAATTTTCATCATAGGAATGCCTCAACTATGAGAGACATAATAAGGGGGAAAAAATCCATAAAATCCCATTGTCTGATTTTTAAAGAGTTTATTTGCAAATTATGGTGGAAAATAAGTATTTGGTCAATAACAAAAGTTCATCTCAATACTTTGTTATATACCCTTTGTTGGCAATGACAGAGGTCAAACGTTTTCTGTAAGTCTTCACAAGGTTTTCACACACTGTTGCTGGTATTTTAGCCCATTCCTCCATGCAGATGATGTTTTGGGGCTGTCGCTGGGCAACACAGCAATGGGTGCCGCTGCCCCTTCTCTCCCCCTGTCTGTCGGCGCCGCTGCCCCATTGCACCAATAGCCAGGGGGAGAGAACGGGCAGCGGCACCGATAGCCAGGGGAGAGAAGGGCCGGCAGCAGGGCTCTAGACCCCAGGATAGGCAGGGGCAGAGAAGCCGGCAGCGATAGCAGGTCTCTGCACCTGCAAAGCCGCTGCAGTTCATTGATTTAAAGCGCCCGCTTTAAATCATTGAACTGCAGCGGCTTATCGGCGTATAACACGCAGGTAGACTTTAGGCTAAAAATGATAGACTAAAAAGTGCGTGTTATACGCCGATAAATACGGTATATATATATATATATATATATATATATATATATATATACATACATAAATCGTGTATATGTATGTATGTATGTTTCAGTATAACTTCCAAATGTCTGGAGATATTTTAATAAAACCAGGAACACATGTTACTTATATGTCAACTAAATATATAATGCAGTTAAATTAGCGGGGGTTTTTGTCTGATGTCCCATTCAAGTCTATAGGACTCCTGTTACATCTCCTGATTGCATTATTTTTGTTCTGCAGAGATTGTCCAGGACTTTTGAAACATTCTGACAAACTGTCAAACATCAGGCATGTGCAGAGAATAGTTGGGTGGGGGGGGGGGGGGAAACGGACGGGGAGCCGGATATGAGGATGGGATATGAGGTCAGGTTTTGAGGACGGGATATGAGGACAGGATATGAGGATGGGATATGAGGACAGGATATGAGGATGGGATATGAGGATGAGGGCATCATTGTTGCTTTCCTCTACCAGGTTTAGGAAGACCAGGAAGACTGGGCAATACCGTGTCCTCTACTAGTTTACAACTAATTTTACTCAGCTTGAGTGTGTGTGAATTTACTGTATATTCCCAATTTTCCCATACTTGCTAGTCAACCCATTTAAGTAAAAATATACATATACTTTGCCTTCTCTCATGGTACAGAGAGTGCAACACCAAGCTTTATATACTGTACGTTTATCCTCTCTACATCTGATTTATTTTGAGTTATCGGTTTATCGGCATTCCTGTACAGGGTCAGAAACTGGTAACTGGCTTTGCTTTGAACGTAAGCATTAAGTGTCTGCTCACGCATTACCCTGAAACAGACGTCTTGGCCATGAACATCTCAAAGCTGTCCTGTTCCATCAACTGCAATATTAAGAATGTTACATAGAGGCCTGGAGTCGTCTTCATCTTTAATTCATGTTTATTAGTGTTCAGACTATAATGATGTGTATATATATATATATATATATATATATATATATATATATATAGTATTTTATAACGAGTCAACTCTCATAATGTTGGATGTTATATTCAAGCCAAATATAACAGCTAAATTAGTGATGTGGGTGTTGATTCATTCACTGCTCTTATACAATAGCAAATGCCAAATGAAATGAAAAAAAAAGAGTCTGTCACCAGGCACAGATCATGGCATAAATTGCTGTCAAGAACAATCATCACATAATACCTGAATCCTGACATAACCCATCCACCGATTCCATTACTGAAGCATTTACAAGCCAATGTAAACTGTCTGATTGCTTTTTCTTAAGGAATAATCCTGTCTATTCAGTTGGAATAAGAGATGATTGAACCTTTAACCTCATCAATTTCTTATTACGAGAACTTCCATAGTAGAATGACCACAGTAACTTATGTTCAAGATGAGACTTCTGCTGTCTGTGTGGATGTCTAACACCGAGGTGAGAAATTCCTATAAGACCTGTGCCTTGATCAGCACTTTTATATCACCCAGTCTACTGATAGTGTTCCTGCACTTTTGGCTATAAAATATATTCAGCTTAACATTTGCCTTAAGTTCACCTTCAACCTTAACCTTCTTAGCTTTTAACCACCAAAGACAAAGGTGCTCAGTATCACGCTTGTGAGTTAAATGTATTTCTATGTCACACTTTGCTAGTAAAGACAAGGGAGGAGATTTATCAAAAGCCATGTAGAGGAGAAGTTGACTAGTTGCCCATAGCAACCAATCAGATCGTGTCTTTCATTTTAAAAAGAGCCTCTGAAAAATAAAAGAAGCGATCTGATTGGTTGCTATGGGCAACTGGTCAACTTTTCCTCTCCACAGGTTTTGATAAATCTCTACTAAGGTGTCTCTTTTATGTAAGAAGGGTCCACTGATGCAGGGGTGTGGAAATTTTATAAAAAACTACTTGTCCACTGGACTAAAATGGAGCAAAATCTACTTGTCCCTCATGACGATCCACTTGTCCGGGCAAATTTTCGCTTTACACTCTCTTTTTTTTCTCCTTGCCCTATAATAGCCATAACTACCTACTATAATGATACCTTTTAAGTTTTCAATAACATATTCTCCGAACCCCCCCCCAAAAAAAAAAAATATATATATATATATATATATAAATAAAAAATCAGTGAAGTGAAATTGAAATAGTAAAAAATTATTTAGCAAATTTGGTTTTCTTTTCTACGTCATTTACCTTGTGGTCAGCTACCATGTTGTTTTGATACTTTAGGCTGGCCTGATTACAGCAATACCATATTTGCATAGTTTCCTTCATGTTTTATAAATTTAAAAAAAATTCAGAACTTTTTCACATTTTTTTAATTGCCATTTTTTGACGCCTGTAGCTTCACCGCCCCCCCCCCCCCCCCCCCCCCACATACGAGGCTGTATGAGGGCTAATTTTTTGTGCCACAATCTGTTTTTTGCATCGGTAGTATGTTGGTATTGATCTGACTTTTTAATCGCTTTTTAACTTTTTTTTTCTGGGATATAAAAAAAATGCAATTCTGTGGTTTGGTATTTTTTTTTACATTTTGCAATTCTGTGTTTTTTTTTTTTTTGTTTTTTTACATCATTACGGCATTTACCGTATGAGATGCATAATGTTATATTTTAATAGTTTGTACAAAGGCAAAGGAGGTGATTTGAACTTTTAACATGGAAGGGGTTAATGTGTGTCTTTTAAACTTTTATTAAAACTTTTTTGTTTTGTTTTACACTTTATTAGACTTTTAGGAGGAATCATTAGCTTCCTCATACAGATCAATAGAGTTCTACTGAACTCCATTGATCTGTGTGCTCTGCGCTCCATTGATAGAACCTAGTCCAGCCAGGATCTATCAATGACCGACCCACAGACACCAGGTGGATCCACTCTAAAGTGGATCAACCCCCTCCCCCCCGCAATCACGCTGCAGGGGGGGGCATCCACCCCACTAGCCCACCAGGAGCATTGGCATGTCCCTTTAGATGCCACTGTCAGATTTGACAGCGGCAATCTGAAGGGTTAATAGCCAGCCGTGGCGATCGCTGCATGCTGGCTATTAGCGGCGGCCCCCGGCTTCTGAGAACAGCCGGAGCTGCAGAGTATGAACCCGCTCCATACAGATTACTGAGCGCCACCGTGCTTGTCAGGTCCGGCCTTCTTGCCCAAAGCAGGGCTAAGGGCCGGAAGAATTCACCTGCCCGGCGCCTGGAACTGCATGTCCCGGGCGATAGGAATTCCACATCCCTGTGATGACAAGCATTGTATCTAACTGAAGGAACCCCTAGCAATCAGCAGAAATCTATAAAACTAGGCAACAGTGCTCAAGTTTCCTGCAGCGCCACCACAGAAAACTGGAAGCATTACATGGTGAGCAGTAAAATTAAAGAGGTATTCTGGCAATTGACAAAAATTCATATGTTATATAAAGTATATCACTACCATTCAGTCTAAACTCTTCTTACATATACTCACTGTGGCCAAGTGTCTTGTGGCTCAGTGGTGGAGGAAAACTGATAGCCCCCCTCTCCAGATGCTAATAGATAAAATCGCAGATATACGGAGAATGGAAAATATGTCCGCCATGGTGGAAAACAGACTGGATGCTTTTGATACTTTGTGGCGCCGGTGGGATGAATATGTGGAGTCCCTGAGAGTGGTCTGAGGCAGTGGACGGACCCCGAGGAGCTGGAGCCGAGCAGATACTTCTCTATTCTCTTTATCTTCCCTACTTATCCGTCCCTTTATCTTTATCTTCCATACTTACCTGTCCTTTTCTCTATTAACTTTCTACCTCTTACAAACCTTTTACCTCCTGTTTTTATTTTTTTTATTTTCTACATTATTTTACATCTTCTTCATTGCATATTCCCTGGATTATTGACCATAAGCTGAGGTGTAATGGATCCGGAGTCAAGAGATATTATTAGTATCCTCTAATAGCACTTGATATTATCCTCGCTTCATTCTTTATTATCTGTTAGATAACGACTTTTATCTAAGCTTCAGGTCTCTGATGTGGGGTCTTCCCCGGATACTCACAGAGCCGACCTGAAATAATCTGGACTTTACAACATCTTTACAGCCGGATCTATGTTATCATATTGTAACCTGGTCTTTTTAATATGTAATGACTCTGTTTATTATTCTATGTACTTTTATTTTCTTATTCTCAAATATCTGTTTTTAAAAAAAAATTATTTAATAAAAAAACAGTTATATATAAAAAAAAAAAAAAAAACTGGACCAAGGCTCAAGTCCTGCAGGAATGTGTGGGAAATGAGTTCCTGCACTTTTTTTTAACAGCAGGAACACCATTCCCATTAGCAGGAGTTCTGCAGGACCAGCCCTTGAGTGGAAATCTTGGGTAAGTTCCTGAACTTTTTTTTTCTCAGGTCTTGACCCCTGCACTGGACCCTTAGTTAGATGTCATTGCCAGGGAAGCTCTACATGTCCCCTACATCTGCCACTGCAAGGAAAATTTAATGTTACATGCTGGCTATGTCAATGACCTACCATGTAATTGATAGGCTGTGTCCACCAGAAGAAAAGCTACTGTAAATGGATTCCAGTGCTTAGCTCAAAGATAGAAGTCTTGAATAGGGAACCTGTTCTGTGACATCCGAATGCCCACATAGAGTAAATTATAGCTCTATAGTTATATATCCAGTAGGGAGGGGCACTATTATAGTAGAATTAATAGATTTTTTGGAATCAACATATGATGAATTCAAAGGGTCAATGCTGTCTATGAAGAGATGCAAACTACATAGACTGCGAACATTTTTATTTCTGCCCAGAGAAGCTTTTTATGCATGAAATAAAAAAAATAAGTAAAATGTAGTCTCCTGCACGTTTACAACACAACAAAATAAATTGGTACGATCGCAGCCGGGATCATGTTATTACCACCCTCATTTGCTTTTAAATATTTGTCCTTGACTTCTTTTGAACTGACCTAAATTCTACAGGACTCTTTGATCTTAAAAGCCAAGTCACTCGTGAAGTCCATGAGGAGCCTTGAATGAAAATATCACCTTTATTTGTGCAGCGAGGATATTTCTACAAAGAGTGAAGGAGAGGAAGTAAAGCTCCAGTAGAAAGACAGATTTACCATTTTAGGTGTTTTTGAAGTCCCTGTTTATAAAACATTAACACATGATCTTTACAACACGCGTCCTATGGTTCTCCGCTGACTGTGGCTCTCGGTAATCAGGATAAGAAATACTGGGGCTGGTTCATCTTAAATGTCACCTAAGTTCATTTGCACTAACTTTGAACTATAATAATCCAGCAGCCATTCTAGACTGGTACTATACATGCAGACACCGGGACAGTAACACTTTCATTTACTTTCTTCTTTTTTTATCATATAAATTCAACCTATTTTTCGTCATAAATATTTTTGTATTTTATTTAAAATACCTGTAGTGATATGGATTAAGGAATAAATGCAAATTAAGTTTCAATCCTGACTCATATAATAGAAAATACTTACTTACTTGCCTGGAATTTATTTATATGTAAATACATGTTTAATTATTAATACCAATTTCCACCGTACTCTAGAGAAAAATGGTAAACTCATGTAATACTGGGGAGGATTGGACTCGGTGCTCTATTATGTCTTATGACATTTTCTAACAACATTGGAAATACATAAATACTCTGCAGAATCTACTGTTTGAAAACAAAATCAGGTCATTGCTATGCACCGTTTTTGTTGCTTTTTATCTAATGAACTTTGCTTTTGATGCAAAACAAGAGACTTGAATATATCCTGATCTTCAGGGGTTTATGTAACTCTGTTGACAATTGTAGTGCCCCAGTACAACTGTCCTAGCTACTATCCTAAGAAAGTTGTCGGGTATCTGAGAGTAAGATATTTTCTTATTGCATAAATGGTGTATGAGGTACTAGAAAGTTTTGCAAATGTATTTATGTGCATTGCACCACATTTATTACATATAATGAGGTCTTATCAAATGTAAAGGGTTCACTTTTCTTTCATTACTGTATACATAAGCATTACAATTTAAATTCATGATACTCCAAGCCAATAATTGCAGGAGAAAGTCGCTAGACCAACCTCTCTATCCCAAGAGCAGGAGTGACCCAAACCTGTCTGATCCAGTTAGTTATTCTGGTTCAGGTGAGATCCATGTGAACATCTCCTAGCCCTCCACTTGTTGAGAGTTCCAGTCAGCCAGCTAATTGTGTATATTTTGTAGCCTCTGTTATTGCTAGGCATACCTACACCAGGGCCACATGTCCTACATAAAAATCAGTATAATGGAGTCACTGTTCCTGCTCATGTTACTGTCCACATTGTCTCTGGGAGGGAGAATTTTGTCTTTGGGCCTTTCTGAATTACATTGATCCCTTCATTGGTCTACAGTTGAAGTTGGTGCTGGTTATCGGCCACATCAAAGCACAACGGGAGCACCTTACCTGAGGTAGGGTCTATTCCGGACCAGAAACATGTTGTTTTTAGTGCAATAAAATACCATTCGGACTTAGAAATGTGTCCAACTGCCTTCTTTGGAGACCAGCGCCCCAAAAAAGCTCAAGTTTTTCCTTTGACACTGCCTTTCTACCGGACCAAGCGAAGCTACGACCGGATGAGCTGAGGCTGCATGCTCCATACTCTAGATGTCTGCTTAGGTGTTGCGCTAAGAGCGCAACACCATCTGGTAAGTGTCTCTCCACCTACTTACTTGCATACTACTGTGACATACTTCACTAGGGGCGCGTATCGCTCTTTTTTTCTTTTTGTTATATATCTGCCACATCAGGATGGCTTCCCGGAATGTGCCTTTCTATGTGTTGTGTCACAGTACCACCACTAAGCAAGTAAAGAAAAATCTTTATTTTGTACCTTGCACCATGGTGAGCCTGTGGACTCTAAAGTAGTTTTAGTTTGGCCAACAACTTGAGAACCAGAGAGCAAATAAATCTGCATTAGTCCTTACATATACACGTGCTAAAGAAGAACCTCAAAATTGGTAAATTCTGTAAAGCTGCAATAAAATAATTAATTAAAGGGACAGTGAAAAAATATCAATTCTCCTGACTCCAAAGCCGTAACATTTCAAGCTAAATCAGAGCAACTTGATGCATGGTATTTTCACTAGCAATTCAGTGATGTTTTACAACTAGTCTCACAGAAACCTAGTCCAGAGGTCTCAGAGTCCCAGAGTCTGCACTTTGCATATAGGAACAGCTTTGTTGACAAAAAAAGAGCTGTGGGGGTTACCGAGGAATATCGGGTTAGCTACACCACTCCATTTGACATATACCAGGGACTACTACACCCAGCATCATCTGCAGTACTGTCATCTACACAATCAGTTTTTTTTTCTGGCATTAACACAGTAAAGCTTTCCTGTAAGCACATGCAGTTGCAGTTTGTTCTATAAGCCAACAACGGAGGACCAGAGGAAGTGACAATTGGTCTGTGTATATTTAAGTCTCAAAAAATAGTTGCTCAGGGCCAAAATTCCTACAATGTTCAGGACCTGAATTTTCATCAGGTGTAAAGGAAAATAAGGCAGCCCATACAAATGCCATAGTGGGTGCCGAGACCCATTTTAGTGAGTGCTGAGAACTTACACTTGCATCTGGTCTCCATGAATGTCAGCAAACATGAAACTGGGAAATGTACCTGAGGAATGAAAAGGGAATGAAAGCACTGAGGCCTTTTGTTGTGGATGGTTGGGGTGTGGTGGTGTCAAGCAGCCCCTGAAGAGGGCCCAATTTGTATATTGCTATGGGGTTCCCTGTCCCTAATGTACTCTACTGATTCATTATACAATAGAAAACATTGGAAAGGATTTACTTAGACCATGGCTTAACATGCCAGTCTTTGGTGAACCCCCGATGACATTGGATTTGGCAAATAAATAAAAAAGTTCTTCATTTCTGCAGCTCTGAGCTAGCATAGATTTTTGCTATTGCTCATGCCAGTAATTGCCACACCGCTTTTTACAGTAACCCCCGACCAGGTTCCTTAAACCCATCAGAAAGTCTCAGATTTTTGTGCTTATCAATGATAATCTTTGCACAAAAAAGTGAAACTTTTTTCATGCCAAAAGCTTGTTTAAATTGTTTAATAATTTCCCACATAACTGATTGTTTTATGTTTAGTTTTTTTTAATAAACAATAAAATGTTGTAATAGATTATAAAAAAAATTAAACATAAAAAGACTTAAACTAAATGTGACATACATGGAGTTTCTTCTGTCCTATATAATAAACCCTCAGTTTGAACTTCTGCCTGTACCTGCCATGAACTAGCCAAAAAGTTGAATGTTACATGTCTGGTTTGAGAAAATATCTTTTTCCAATCTTTCTTAAAAAAAAAATATTAGATAGAAATTCAACATTATGCATGCTACCATATCCTTTCCCGACTGAATATTTTATTTTTGTAAGCCTTAAAAATCTTTAAGTTAACAGAAGGGCAAGTGATAATAGACAGGAGAAAATTAAAAAAGCAGACACAGAGACCTTTAAGTTCTCCCAATGTGAAATGCTATGAACCGTACAATTTCAATTTCCAATCTTCTGCTTTAGTATTCACTCTTATTTCTTAGAGTTTGGTGTGCAGACATTTGACAGTCTTATTGCACTTGTATTACCTTCTTCTGCTAAGCTATGTATTTTATATGTAATCTCGCTATTTTTAATGTATGGAGAACCGAACACGCTCAAACTGTAGATCTAAGGTTAGCACCTACAACATGTCCCGATGCCAAAAGCTGGATAAGGTTTTGAAATTCTCACATTATGCTATATACTTTTATAGGATAGAAATAAGATAAATAACCGGAAAAAAAATCTAAAAACCAGAGACAGGCCCATGCATGAGTAGTAGATGTAATTCACTGCAAACTTGCCTAGTGATTTGGTTCTCGGGATGATTAGCCGTTCTGGGGTTAGTGGTTCAATTAACCTTCCATTTCTCTTATCAAAAGAAAACTATACAGAAGAAAAAGTTTTGTGTAAGTCTTTATGATGTAAATTTGTAGAACTCGCTATTATGCTTTACAAGGAATAGGCAAATCAATTTACAGAGAGTCGCAGATCAAATCTTGAATATGTGCAAATTGATTTGCCAATTTTTAGACTCCATTCGCCAACTTCAAGCTTCAAAGTAGGCAAATCGATTCACCTGTATCCAGTAATGGATAAACATTACAAACCTGACAAATCAATTTACTTATCTCTATTGTTTATTTATGCCTAGCACTGCAGCAATGCTGCATCCAGTACAGTATTACTGTGGAGGAGCTACACTGCTCAAAAAAGATAAAGGGAACACTTAAACAACACAATGTAACTCCAAGTCAATTACACTTCTGTGAAATCACACTGTCCACTCAGGAAGAACACTGATTGACAATCAATTTCACATGATGTTGTGCAAATGGAACAGACAACAGGTGGAAATTATAGGCAATTAGCAAGACACCCCCAAAAAAGGAGTGGTTCTGCAGGTGGTGACAGCAGACCACTTCTCAGTTCCTGTGCTTCCTGGCTGATGTTTTGGTCACTTTTAAATGCTGGCGGTGCTTTCACTCTAGTGGTAGCATGAGACAGAGTCTACAACCCACACAAGTGGTTCAGGTAGCGCAGCTCATCCAGGATGGCACATCAATGCGAGCTGTGGCAAGAAGGTTTGCTGTGTCTGTCAGCGTAGTGTCCAGAGCATGGAGGCGCTACCAGGAGACAGGCCAGTACATCAGGAGATGTGGAGGAGGCCGGAGGAGGGCAACAACCAAGCAGCAGGACCGCTACTCGCCTTTGTGCAAGGAGGAGCAAGAGGAGTACTGTCAGAGCACTGCAAAATGACCTCCATCAGGCCACAAATGTGCATGTGTCCACTCAACCGCTCAGAAAAGAGTCCATGAGGGTGGTATAAGGGCTCGACGTCCACAGGTGGGGGTTGCGTTTACAGCCCAACATCATGCATGACGTTTGGCATTTGCCAGAGAACAGCATGCATAACGTTTGGCAAATTCGCCACTGGCACCCTGTGCTCTTCACAGATAAAAACAGGTTCACACTGAGCACATGTGACATATGTGACAGAGTCTGGAGATGCCCTGGAGAACGTTCTGCTGCCTGCAACATCCTCCAGCATGACCGGTTTGGCGGTGGGTCAGTAATGGTGTGGGGTGGCATTTCTTTGGGGGACCACATAGCCCTCCATGTGCTTGCCAGAGGTACCAAGATGAGATCCTCATACCCCTTGCCATCCTCAGACTGCCATTAGGTACCAAGATGAGATCCTCAGACCCCTTGTGAGAACATATGCTTGTGCGGTTGGCCCTGGGTTCCTCCTAATGCAAGACAATGCTAGACCTCATGTGGCTGGAGTGTGTCAGCAGTTCCTGCAAGAGGAAGGCATTGATGCTATGGACTGCCCCCCCCCCCCCCCCCCGTTCCCCAAGCCAGAATCTGATTGAGCACATCTGGGACTTCAAGTCTCGCTCCTTCCACCAATGCCAACCACATTACACCACACATCTCATCAGGAGCATGTCCAGGCTCTGTAGGGAGGTCATACGGGTACGTGGAGGCCACACACACTACTGAGCCTCATTTTGACTTGTTTTAAGGACATAACATCAAAGTTGGATCAGCCTGTAGTGTGGTTTTCCACTTTGATTTTGAGTGTGACTCCATATCCAGACTTCCATTGGTTGATAAATTTGATTTCCATTGATATTTTTTGTGTGATTTTGTTGTCAGCACATTCAACTATGTAAAGACTAAAGTATTTCATATGATTAGTTCATTCATTCAGATCTAGGATGTGTTATCTTAGTGTTCCCTTTATTTTTTTGAGCAGTGTACATGTCTATTTTATTGTAATCGTAGATGCACTTTAACATTTAATGGAGTCTACAATCCAGGGGTTACATCACCACTTAGGTTGCATTTACACCACGTTTTGTACATACGGGTGCCGGATCCGGCGGGGAGAGGGGCAAACTGGGTGCCCTGTACCCCAGCCGGATTAGCCTGTGACTCCATTTACTTTAATGATCCGACCGGAGTCAAACGGTGACTCCGGTCGGCTCAGTTTTGACCCGTATGCGGTTTTCTGACAGGCCCTCAAACCGTAGTATACTCCGCATACGGTGGGTATTGTTAAAGCAGGCTTCATTTTTATTTAATCTGTAAAGTGATCTGGAATGTGTGCCAGTTTTTATATTTTATAAATATCAAAAATACTAAATTATAGCAAACACCAGACTTCCTACACACAAGGTAACATCAAATGAAGAGATGATAGCAAGCATAGAAGATAAGAAACAGCTTTATCTACCATTATATGCAGTGTACACATGACCATACATTTATATTCTTTGAAAAATCATTTTATCTGATTTGTAAATTCTATTACTGCTCTCTTCTACAAGAGCCCTCGCCATCACTCCTTCCATGCTAATAGCCTTCATTTCCACTCTGCCGTTCGTGTAATTATTTTGCTGTCCTTCTCAACATATTATCATCCTTCACAATGTCACTATGTCTTCTTTTCTGGATATACATTTTTTAATCATATCTTGCCAACGAATGTGATAATTATGCTCCGTTGTTTACTTCCATTATACACCGATCTTATGTTCTTACAAAGAAGCACACATCAGAGATGTTGATAACACAATCTTGAATGAAGATTACAATAGTAAAAGTTTTTTTTTTTTCATAGCATAAAGACATTTATCTACAATACTGCTATTGAACTGTGCATCCTTCTTTAGAAATTGCTTCACGGTTTCCATAAGAATATGACTCAAAGATTCTCTATTGCTTAAACAGCTTGGTGAATCAAACAGACAGGTTAAAGCTTAATTCCCCAAGAACCAGAACTTCACGTGTGAGTTGGGTATAGACAGACTAAAGAACTAAACCATCAGGTGGCTCAACAACTGAACCAGTTAAAGTGTAATTTGTTTTATATGATGATTTAGAAGTTTAGGAAGTGTCAACATGTACTGCCCTACATTTTGTAACCCCTTATGGATGCAGGGCATACCCATACGCCCCCATTTACGAGTCCTTAAGGACTCAGGAAGTACAGGTATGCCCTGTGCTCCTCCGGTCCCTGCCGCTCGCCGGGCTGGGACTGGACCGGGATGACTACTGATATAGTTCAGCAGGAGGAGGCATATGCCTTACTTGCTTCTGACTCTGAAAGCGCCACAGAGGACGAGGAAGACCCCAGCTTCCTTATTTCCTCATCCTCCTCAACATCTAGTTGTGATGATGAGCCAAGCGAGGCCGCACACCCCCTCTGCTCCTGACCCTGTGCCCCATGCTAGTATGAGTCCCCCTGGTGCTCATACTAGTCAAGCCCCTCAGCCAAGTTTACTGGTGCCCTGTACCGGTGAACTTGCCTGGACTCAGCCAGCGGACCACAAGCCTGTGATTCCTGAGTTTGTTGGCGACTCAAGAATCAAGATTGACATCGTCGGGTTCACAGAAATTGACTATTTCACTATATTGACTATTTTTTTCTCAGTGACGACTTTGTCAATCTGATGGTTGACAAGGCGAACCTGTACTCACGGTTTGTCGCTGCAAACACGGGCTAGACCCAATGGATTGTACGCCATCAATGCGGCTGAAATGAGGACTTTTTTGGGCCCTCGTGCTGCATATGGGTCTAGTTAAAAAACACAGTGTCAGGCAATACTGGAGTGGGGACGTCCTCTACCAGACCCCGCTCTACAGAATGGCCATAACACATCCCTGGTTCGAGGATATTCAGAAATGTTTGCATTATGCTGATAATGCAGCATATCCCCCCCAAATCTTGGGAGGACTATGTCCCTGGGCGGGAGGTCGCTGTTGATGAGTCTCTCATCGGCTTTAAGGGGAGACTCAGCTTTGGGCAATACATCCCAACCAAGCGGGCGCGGTATGGCGTGAAGATGTCTAAACTTTGCGAGAATACCACAGTGTACACTTGCAAGTTTATGGTGTAAGGGGGACGAGATTCCTGTATTGAACCCCCAGAATGTCCCCCCACTCTGGGTGTTAGCAGGAAAATCGTTTGGGGCCTTTTGCACCTATTACTAGATAAAGGTTACCATCTTTATGTGGATAACTTTTACACTAGTATCCCTCTTTTCACATTCCTCGCTGTCAGATCCACGGTAGCTTGTGGGACAGTCCGGAAGAATCAAAAAAGCCTTCTGCCCCATCCCCTACACGTTCCTATCCCCTGGGGTGAGTGCCGTGCCTTTTCCCATGAAAACCTGTTGCTGGTAAGGTATAAGGACAAGAGGGATGTCCTTATGCTCACCACAATTCATGGGAACTGCAGCTCCCCTGTCTCTGTGCGAGGTACCGCTGGACCAGTCCTCAAGCCAGATTGTATTCTGGACAAAAATCAGTATATGGGTGGAGTTGATCTCTCTGATTAAGTCCTCAAGCCATATGATGCCATGCTCAAAACATGGATATGGTACAAAAAAGTTACGGTCTACATGATACAGGTTGCCATGTATAACTCTTTTGTACAGTTCTAGCACGATGGCAACACAGGGACATCACTGCAGTTTCAAGAGGAAGTTCTAAATGCCCTCATCTTTGATGACCACCAAGGAGCGGGTCTGAGCATCTCTGGAACTTCAGTTCCCCAGAAAAAATCCCGAGGGTGTCACAGGAGGGGGATTCGGAAGGACACCACCACTCAGTGTGACGCCTGCCTCGATCATCTGGGCCTCTGCATTAAAAACTGCTTCAGGGAGTATCACACTTCCATGGAGCACTTCATTTTTAATCCTTTTCCCTAATTTTAATTCCCCAGAATTATACTCCAATGTACCAGTCCAGAGTACATTGTCTTCCAAATTTTAAAACCAAACACCTCCCCCCTCCCAAAAAAACAAAGCCTCTTTCCCAATACCCCTGATAATATATTTTTTCCCCAAAAAAAATGGGTAAAAATTTTTAATTTACGGACCACTGTTCAAAAAAAACTGTGAGGTATACATACTCACTGTACCCCTTGTTACCTTCCTTGAGGGGTGTAGTTTCAAAATTGTGATCACTTGCTGTTTTTTTTATTTTATTTTTAATAGATTTTATGTCAGAACCTCAACCATTGCTGTGCAAAGCACCACTTTAGGCCTCAAATCTCATTGGTGCTGTCTCACTCCTAAGCCCTGTTTTGCACCCGCATAGTGCTTTACCGCCATATATGGGGTATATCCTTATTCTGGAGAAATTGGGCTACAAATTTTGCAGAGCTTTTTTTTCTCTTACTACTTGTAAAACTAATATCAGCAATTTAGTATTCAAAATCTAATGTTTCCCTTTTACGGCCCACTGTTCAAAAAAATATGTGAGGTTTAAGTACTCACTGTAACCCTTGTTACGTTCCTGGAGGGGTCTAGTTTCCAAAATGTCACATGTGGGGGGTTTCTGCTGTTCTGGCACCATGGGAGGTTTGTAAATGCACATGGCCCCCAAAGCAAAATTCTCTCTCCAAAAGTCCAAAGACACTCCTTCTGTTCTGAGACCTGTAGTGCGCCAGCAGAGCACTTAACATCCACATATGGGGCGTTTTCTTAATCCGGAGAAATTGGACTTCAAATTTTGGGGTCCATTTTCTCCTATTACACCATGTGAAAATAAAAAATTTGGAGTAACACCATCATTTTAGTGCTAAAAATTTAATGTTTCACTTTTACGGCCGACTGTTGAAAAAACCTGTGAGGTGTAAGTAATCACTGTAACACTTTTTATGTTCCTAGAGGGGTGTAGTTTAAAAAATGTGTCACATATGGGGCGTTTTCTTAATCGGGAGAAATTGGGCTTCAAATTTTGGGGTCCATTTTCTCCTATTACCTCTTGTGAAAAATAATAAAAATTTGGGGTAACACCATAATTTTAGTGTTAAAAATCTAATTTTCCATTTTCACGTCCAACTTCAACGCAAAGTCGTCAAACACCTGTGAGGTGTTAAGGCTCAAAATACCCCTTGTTACATTCCTTGAGGGGTGTAGTTTCCAAAATAATATGCCATGTGTTTTTTGTTTTTTTTTTGCTGTTCTGGCACCATGGGAGCTTCCTAAATGGAACATGGCCCCCAAAACCCATGAAAGCACAATTTGTTTTAAAAAATCCCACAGTTGCTCTTTCCCATGTTGTTGAGCCATGTTGTGAGCCCACAGAACACTTTATGTCAGCATATGAGGTATTTCCATACTCGAGAGAAATTGAAGTACAATTTTTTTTTATTTATTTATTTTTTTTTGGGGGGGGGGGGGGGGGCTTTTTTTTTATACCACTTTTAAAAATGAAAAAAATGGGGCTACAAGAACATGTTAGTGTAAAAAATGCAGATTTAGATTTTTCTCCTCTTTGCTGCTATTCTTGTGAAACACCCAAAGGGTTAACAAACTTTCTGAATGTCATTTTGAATACTTTGAGGGGTTTAGTTTCTATAATGGGGTCATATATGAGGTATTTCTCACAGAAAGGGCCCTTAAATCCACTTCAAACTTAACTGGTCCCTAAAAAATTCAGATTTTGAAATTTTCGTGAAAATTTTGAAAATTGCTGCTATACTTTGAAGCCCTCTAATGTCATCTTTCTGATGCCAACATAAAGTAGACATACTTTATTGGTGAATCAATATAAAATTTATTTGGAATATCCATTTTCCTTACAAGCATAGAGTTTCAAAGTTAGAAAAAAAGCAAAATTGTCAACATTTACATAAAATTTTGGGACTTTTTAACCAAGAAAGGATGCAAGTAACGACGAAAATTTACCACTATGTTAAAGTAGAATATGTCACGAAATAACAATCTCGGAATCAGAATAAACGGTAAAAACATAAAGTGACAGTGGTCAGAATTGCAAAAAAGAGCTAAGTTCTTAAGGGGCTAAACTATGGTCTTTGGACTCAAAATTTTAGAAAAAAAAAATGACATTTATACAAAGAAGCTGAGTAAAATTATTTGTAAACTAGTAGAGGACGCGGTATTGCCCAGTCTTCCTGGTCTTCCTAAACCTGGTAGAGTAAAGCAACAATGATGCCCTTGTCCTCATATCCTGTCCTCATATCCCGTCCTCAAAACCTGACCTCATATCCCATCCTCATATCCGGCCCCCCACACTAACTATTTTCTGCACATGCCTGATAGTCAGTTGGCAGGATGTTTCAAAAGTCCTGGAAATCTCTGCAGAACAAAAATAATGCAATCAGGAGATGTAACAGAAGTCCTATAGACTTGAATGGGACATCAGACAAAAAAAATCCCGCTAATTTAACTGCATTATATACTTAGTTGACATATACAGTACAGACCAAAAGTTTGCACACACCATCTCATTCAGAGTTTTCTTTATTTTCATGACTATGAAAATTGTAGATTCACACTGAAGGCATCAAAACTATGAAGTAACACATGTGGAATTATATAAATAACAAAAAGTGTGAAACAACTGAAAATATGTCATATTCTAGGTTCTTCAAAGTAGCCACCTTTTGCTTTGATTACTGCTTTGCACACTCTTGGCATTCTGTTGATGAGCTTCAAGAGGTAGTCCCCTGAAATGGTCTTCCAACAGTCTTGAAGGAGTTCCCAGAGATGCTTAGCACTTGTTGGCCCTTTTTGCCTTCACTCTGCGGTCCAGCTCACCCCAAACCATCTCGATTGGGTTCAGGTCCGGTGACTGTGGAGGCCAGGTCATCTGGCGCAGCACCCCATCACTCTCATTCTTGGTCAAATAGCCCTTACAGCCTGGAGGTGTTTGGGGTCATTGTCCTGTTGAAAAATAAATGATGGTCCAACTAAACACAAACCGGATGGAATAGCAGCCGCTGCAAGATGCTGGGGTAGCCATGCTGGTTCAGTATGCCTTCAATTTTGAATAAATCCCCAACAGTGTCACCAGCAAAGCACCCCCACACCATCACACCTCCTGTTCCACACCAGCACACCTGTGAAGTGAAAACCATTTCAGGTGACTACCTCTTGAAGCTCATCAAGAGAATGCCAAGAGTGTGCAAAGCAGTAATCAAAGCAAAGGGTGGCTACTTTGAAGAACCTAGAATATGACATATTTTCAGTTATTTCACACTTTTTTGTTATGTATATAATTCCACATGTGTTAAAGGGGTACTCTGGTGAAAACCTTTTTTCTTTTAAATCAACTGGTGGCAGAAAGTTAAACATATTTGTAAATTACTTCTATTAAAAAATCTTAATCCTTCCAGTACTTATTAGCTGCTGAATGCTACAGAGGAAATTCCTTTCTTTTTGGAACACTGATGATATCACGAGGACAGTGCTCTCTGCTGACATCTCTGTCCATTTTAGCAACCATGCATAGCAGATGTCTGCAAAGGGCAGCATGGTGGCTCAGTGGTTAGCACTGCTGCTTTGCAGTGCTGGGGACTTGGCTTCAAATCCCACTAAGGATAACAATAAATAAAGCGTTATTATTATTTTAATAAAGTCAGCAAAGAAAACTGTGCTCATGATGTCATCAGAGAGCATTCCAAAAAGAAAAGAATTTCCTCTGTAGTATTCAGCAGCTAATAAGTACAGGAAGGATTAAGATTTTTTAATAGAAGTAATTTACAAATATGTTTAACTTTCTGCTACCAGTTGATTTAAAAGAAAAAAGGTTTTCACCGGAGTACCCCTTTAATTCATAGTTTGGATGCCTTCAATGTGAATCTACAATTTTCATAGTCATAAAAATAAAGAAAACTCTGAATGAGAAGGTGTGTCCAAACTTTTGGTCTGTACTGTAAGTAACATGTTTCTGGTTTTATTAAAATATCTCCAGACATTTGGAAGTTATACTGAAACATACATACATACATATACACGATTAATGTATGTATGTGTGTATGTATACATATATATATATATATATATATATATATATATATATATATATATATATATACTGTGGCATTGAGGCAGGATTGAGGGTAATGAAATTGTGTTTTTCCCAGTCCTTTTTCCATGGTTAGCTAGCAGAGACACTCATCAGGTGCCTAATCAACACAGAACAGCAGGAAGGGCAGATATTTAAGAGTCCGGGAAGTGTAGTCTGGACTCTCCCCAGAAGACAGCAAGGTGGCTGTGAGGGAGAGGCAAGGGGTCCTTGCAAGGAGCACACAGCCAGGCCCAGTGAGTGACCCATAACAGTGAAGTGGACAGACAATGGATCTTAGTACATACGGCAAGAGGCTGCAAACACTGTGTGTAAACAGTGAGTAAAGGTTGCAGGAAACCTGTGGTTTAATCTGGTGAAGACTAGCTTACCAGTGGGTAGAGAGGAGAGTGACTAATGTGTAGTCAGTGGCTAGACAGCCTAGGATTTTGTTTGTTCCTCTGTTATGTTTTTGTTTATCCTGCAACCTGTCTAATAAAGCTAGTGAGGAGCCAGACTTGCATAAAGAATTGTTGAAGTAGAAACTTGTCCTGTGGCTGGGTCAAGGAATATCCCAGAGTTAACCCCACAGTGAAATCCCTACAATACTTACATTTCTATGCTCTGATTTTGATAATCATTGTAATTCACCCATCTACCCAGTCTATTTTTCCCAATCCATTACTGACAAAGGTTGGGTCTCCATAGAGGGTAACACAGGGTGCAAAATGACAACCTTGGTATTCATAACACAAATGTATTAACATGAAAACACACATCTATCCAAGTTATATGTGTACACTACGTGATATAAATTATTAGAATTCGTGCACCTTTTTCTTTAAATCATTTCTTCTATAAAATATATTTAATTCTGTCACCAAAAGAAATATTTATTTTCGCAACTGAGTGAGATTACGCTGTCATTTTTAGAAACATCTCTCCTATTCACAGGATAGAGGATAAGAATCTGATCGCGGGGGCCCGCCCGCTGGGATCCCCTGTGATTTTCTGAAAGGGACCCTGGCTACCTACGTGTCCTCGGCGCACTCCGACCCCCATCTTCCTGGACGAATGCAAGTGATGGCCCACCCAGCCAATCACCAGCTGAGACGGGATATCATTGTGGCCGTAATTAGTTGAGCTGGCCATTACTTGCGTTTGTCCAGAAATGTGGTGGCCACTCTGCTCTGAGGAAATGTAAGTAGCCAGGGAACCGTACAGGAAATTGAAGGGGGTCTCAGTGGTCAGACCCCCCGTGATGAGACATTTTCCCCCTATCCTGTGTTTAGTTCCCTGGACTAGCCCTTTAAGAACTATTAAACAGCCTAATCAATATGTCCTTGCCAACAGACAAGTGAACAGATGTGTTACTTACCAGACCAATGTACCTGACCTTGTTTGTTCTTGTTGCTTTTATCTCTAGTTATGGCATAAGCCATTCCCTTAACAGGCAGGAGCGGCCAGTGGCCTATTCTCCTCAAAAAAAGAAGGGACCATAGACCTTGTCCCTGCTCACTGCACGTAACACATTTAATTTGGGAGTCCCCCATTAATAAGGGGACATGATTTTACTGAGCCCTAAATTCTAATGTTGTGGCAACGTGAAAGGTGAAGGGTCGCCTCATTGCTGAACATCAGCCTGTCAGGAAGTTCATTCTCTTCCAATCTGCCCTGATTGTCAACGTCATCTAGTTTCAGCTCCTGAGGGATCTGTATGGTACTATACTACCTATGCAGGTACTTTGGGATGGTATACCGCATCAGGCTTACTGTGTCGTGATCGGTTGCATCAGGCTTACTGTGTCGTGATCGGTTGCTATTGGCAACTAACCCAGTCTTGCTATGATTTTCAGTCACCGGCCATTTACCACTGAGGTTACTTTTACTGCAGGTCTATACTTTTCTGTATGAATAGTATTTTTACAGTACCAGACATTTGTCTTGCACAGGATAAAACACAAAAAATGGACATTTGAAGTTCCTCTCTGCACTTGATGAGATGCAATCATTTTTGTTGTGAAAGCGGTGTCATATATATAAAAAAAGCAATATAAAAAGTAGGAGATGTACAATAGCTGAACACAGCAGGATCTTAATGTGGGAAAACCTATTGAACTGAGGAAGTGATTCAACGCCCAACTCTCTTGTCAGCGGCTAAACAGCAGCCACAGCATGTAGCAAGCTCCTGATTCCTGACTAAGACCGCAAGTCAGAACTTTCACACATTCCCAGAATGCTTTGCATTCTTATTTATTTTTCATCTACCTTGAATAGATCCACTTGGACACTTACAAGCTGCAAAAAAAGCTGAAGCAGGTTAAGAAGCTTTACGATAGCAAACTTTAATGGTCAGAATGACTTAAAACCATCTGATATAGAGAATTTTTCTATTGCAACCAAAGGTCTTTAAAGGGGTACTCCTTTAAATCAACTGGTGCCAGAAAGTTAAACAGATTTGTAAATTACTTCTATTAAAAAATCTTAATCCTTCCAGTACTTATTAGCTGCTGAATACTACAGAGGAAATTCTTTTATTTTTGGAACACAGTTCTCTCTGCTGACATCATGACCACAGTGCTTCCAGCTGACATCGCTGTCCATTTTAGGAACTTTCCAGAGCAGCATATGTTTTCTATGGGGATTTTCTCCTACTCTGGACAGTTCTTAAAATGGACAGAGATGTCAGTAGAGAGCACTGTGCTCATGATGTCAGCAGAGAGCACTGTGGTCCAAAAAGAAAACCATTTCCTCTGTAGTATTTAGCAGCTAATAAGTATTGGAAGGATTAAAAATGTTTAATAGAAGTAATTTACAAATCTGCTTAACTTTCTGGCACCAGTTGAGTACCCCTGGAGTACCCCTTTAAGATGTGAAAGGCTAAGCTCTGATTGGTTGCTATGGTTGCTATGAAAACTGGGCTCTGATAAGTTACTCTGGGCAAATCAGACAGTTTTTGTCTTGGACAGTTTTATTTCTTCCCCGCAATGATTTTTATCAATAAGAAGAATATATATATATATATATATCTTATAATCCTCTGGTAGACCAGTGCAAATTGTACACCTAACTACAATAATATCGAGACATCTTTTGCCGAGATGCTTTCTAACAAGCCCCATCTCCGTTTCTGTAGGGTCTACCCCACTGCTCTCTGGTATTGTTTGTAAAGAGTAAGGTATACACAAAAATACCTAAAGAGAAAATGACAGCTAATTCTCCTGGACCAAACCCAGTATACCGGATTATAGTGCAGGTGAAGAGCTTTAAAGGTGTACTCCGGTGGAAAAAAAACTTTTTTAAATCAACTGGTACCAGAAAGTTAAACAGATTTGTAAATTACTTCTATTTGAAAATCTTAACCCTTCCAGTACTTAACAGGGATTTATTTTCTGTCTGACCACAGTGCTCTCTGCTGACACCTCTGTCCATGTCAGGAACTTTCCAGAGCAGTAGAGGTTTGCTATTTGGATTTGCTCCTACTCTGGACAGTCCCTGACATGGACAGAGGTGTCAGCCAAGAGCACTGTGGTCAGACAGAAAATACATTAAAAAAGAAAAGAACTTCCTCTGTAGTATACAGCAGCTGATAAGTAATGGAAGGATTAAGATTTTTAAAAAGAAGTAATTTACAAATCTGTTTAACATTCTGAAACCAGTTGATTTCAAACAAATTGTTTTCCACTGAAGTAGCGCTTTAAAGAGAATGGTTACTCACATTTATTGATGAACTATTTCCTGAGTTATGGGCGTTTATAGTATGATAGCTATTGCGTAGCTTTGCACAATGGAGAAGAGGAGCCAGCATTCCCAGATCCCCTGCTTCATCAATATTACCGCCTGGCCTTCCCCCTTCCTGCATATCATAAATAACATATTCACTCTCACTATCATCCTGTGAGGAGGGGGCGGGGGAATGAGCAGGCACCGGTGGCTCGCTAGCAGTCAGCTGAAAAGACATATATGTGTATTGGGAGACCGGGAGAGATATCTGTAAGCTGAACGAACATTCATGTGTGTGGGGAGACCGGGAGAGATATCTGTCAGCTGAACGAACATTCATGTGTGTGGGGAGACCGGGAGAGATAGCTGTCAGCTGAACGAACATTCATGTGTGTGGGGAGACCGGGAGAGATAGCTGTCAGCTGAACGAACATTCATGTGTGTGGGGAGACCGGGAGAGATAGCTGTCAGCCGAATGGACATTTACGTGTGCGAGGAGACCGGGAGACATAGCTGTCAGTTGAATGAACATTCGTGTGTATGGGGAGATTGGAAGAGATATCCGTCAGCTAAACGAACATTTGCCTGATAGATATTGAAATTGTATGGCCACCTTAACTAGTGAGATTTTCTATCCCTGGTGAAATATCAACTCAAAAAAAATATTTTTGACTCTACGTTTAAGACACAAGGGCAACTAAAACAGCCCTAGACGATGAGCACCTTGACAAACAATTCCCCATTCCTCATCTTCATACATCCTGATAAATATGACTTTAAAGAACTGGAATATTGGGGTTAAATGCATACCTTCAGTCTATGATCTGCTCATTCTGAATTTTAGCATTTCAAAGTGTTGACTTACTACCCTGATATTTACTGTATGACAGACCAGCTGCTGCCTACCCCATCACCAATTTCTCTACACATCAAACAGTACAATCCTTCATTACTTAAATGGACAATCATCCCAAATGGTCTTTAAATGCCATAAATATCATATTAGATGAGATGCTTTCTAGTAAGTCCCGTCTCCGTTTCTGTAGGGTCTACCCCACTGCTCTCTGAAGAGTAAGCTAATATACATTGATCAGATACAAATTATTTCACAGCCTGAAAAGAAACAATAGAACTTTCATTAAAAATTCCTTGATAATTATTTCTGTAAAGCTCCGATCTATGTATATAAATTGGCCCCAGCGAGACAATTAATTTGGAGACTTGGGAACTACCCTGGTCACGGCTGCCAAAGTTCATTGTTAAGCCCGAGGATATTTTTGCAGACTGATATTGTTTGATATTTCCAAAGGAAAAAAAAAAATCCCAAGAATTCAGGTAAGCTCTAATACATTTCAGGAGGCAAAAAAAGATAAATGTGTTCAGAAAATCTAATGCATATAAAGGATCTATTTCCCGAGGGACCTGTCAGACCAAGATAATCAGATGTGTAAAGTCTTCAGTGAAAAGAGATGATGCTGATTGAATCACTGTGGTGCGTTCAATGACAAAACCTCTGCGCTACGAAGCATTTTCCCTCTTCAACATGTTACAAAAAGCTGAAAGGGGCACATCTTATTACATTCAGTAGGAAAATACCACTAATAACGTTCACCAAGAGCACAAAATGTTGAGAGAAAATACTGATTCAACAAAACTTTCTCGAATAGTTCAAAAGGGGGCTTGTTACGAGACACTAATGCCCTCAAATAATGTGCCTTTGCTCGGTAATGCAGTGTGTAATCGTAAAGGGGCTTTTTTCTGCAACGCAAATGTTAATGGATGAAAGTATGAAAAATATTCTAGCTGTAGGGCTTTAGCAGTCAGACGGCTTGTAGAGCTTACAATTCGGTACTGCTCTCGTTAATTGTCTTTTCTTCCTATAATCTCTTCATCTCCTCCTGGAGTAACCTGTCACTCTTATTGAGTGGTGACAAGTCTCTCGGTATACAGATGCTTGTTGGTGTAGTCTACATTGTATATATCGCATAGGCATTTGTGTAGAGTATTATATCACCAACTAAAAAGGGGGCCTAGCCCCCCCCAAAAAAGGGGAGAAGCCACCACTGGTTTTTGTAAAACACAGATACACCCACAAAAGAAAACCAGTAATGAAAAATATATACTTTGTTTAACATATATGCAATTTGACATACATTTAAAATGTAAAGAAAAATAATAAAATCAAGGCACCACAAGAACAGCTGCAGAAAAGTGGAGAGGGTACCGCAGCTACAGATACTTGGAGTCTAAGGAAGATATGCTTGTGAGCAGAAATCAGAACCGGGGGAAACAGACATAAGGCCAAAGTACATAGTAGAACAATTGGTGTACAGTATACAAGAGATCAGTTACAAAAGTATAAATAACAAGGTTAGCAAAGAGGAACAAAGGGTAAATAACATCCTGCCATGCACTGCCTACCTACCACCTCCAACCCCAACGTACGTTTCGCTTGTGCTTCGTCAGGGGGCGTTTGACGTCCCCTGACGAAGCACAAGCGAAACGTAGAGCACAATGGCTATACAAACTACTTTTATGTACTGGGTACCCAGTCTGATCTGTTGTGTGCTGGTCCAATTTAACATGCTGTACCTGTTTTTTGCACCGAAAGAAAAGAAGAACTGTCCCGTAGTGAGTGCCGTCCATTTCTTACTGGAAGTAATTTGCATGGATTTAAAAAGGAGTTTACTATGATTTGCCTGCAGCGAGTTTAATTCAATGTAATTTGCTGCAGATTTTTCGCTGCAGAGATTTTAGCTTTCATTTTTCAGAGGACTTTAAAAAAAATAAAAGCTGTAATGTGATTGGCTGCTATGGGCAACTGCTCCACTGATCCTTTGCACAAAGTTTTACAAATCTCCTCCATAGATTTTAATTACAAGAACGCAGCCACCACTAGGGAAAGCCTGGGTGGTTAAAGCATACTGTTTATACATTGAAGTAAATAATAAAACAGTATGCAGTAAGCTCCTAAGATCCCCCTAGGGGTTTTTGCATTCTGACAGATTTTAGATTTTTAGTGGCTTTCTAGGTTATGGTTTCTCAACTCCAGTTATCAAGGTCCCCCTCAAAAGCAATGTTTCAGAATTATTTTAGTATTTCATAGGTGATATGGTTATGGTCAGTCAGGCATCACTTCAGGTGTTTATTGCATGGTACTTCCCCAAATCATGAACTGTACCCAACAGTTTTTGTTTGACGAAGCTTTTTTTTCTCTCTGATAAATAGCCCCCAAATCACCTAGGACCACCCAGGTCCTAGGTGATTTGAGGTCTCATTATCAGAAAAAAAAAAAAAAAGCTTTGTCAAACAAAAAAAGTACTGTATCAGTACAGGCAATTAGACTTATGGCCAATGGTTAGCATCCACTTTAGATATTTATATGACAATGGAATGTCAGTAAATGGATTCAAACTCTCATCAGCATCCCTGTCAATCCATTGGAAGAATTTTTAAAAACAATCTTCCCTCCGGTAATGATTTTATGGGGCATCAGTTAAAATTTCCAAAGTCCCCAGAGCCATGAATCTGTATTTTCAATAAAGTCATTTTTTTCCATAACCTGCTAAAAATATTGTTGTAAATAAAATACCACTATTTTTTAGTTATGGTGTGTGAACATCGCCTCATTGTCATATAATTGTGGCTGATAACACCCATATATTTCTATTAATGCAGTTTCTAAAGCATTATCTACACTGTTCTAGAAATAATTATTTTCGGCTTCAACCAGTTTAAAGAAAGTAAATCCAGCGGTAAGAAGGTATAGTTTTCACATGGAAGACTTTTATGAACACCACCAACACTGCAGAGAAATCAATAGCCGGGGGAAAGGAATAAACATGAAAGGAACATAAAATGTAGACCAAAGTGTATGATGGAAAAAGCTATTTTACTGCAAGTCATAGCAGAAGGATAAGATTAAACTCAAAAGAGAGAAAAAACAGTCAAGTTCACTGAAATGGTCAAGTGAAAAAAATAAAATCATCTGTGACCAGACAGGCTGAATGTGGGGGACAAAGATATAAAGTGCACAGTAAAGTTATATGAGACAAAACAAAAAAAAATAAAATAAAGCGCCTTGAGAAAGCCATTATGTGACCTACCAGAAATCCTGAGTTTTTATCTAAACCGAACCCTTAAAACTCCACCGCACGACTAGTGTGCGCAATGCACGTTAACACCGTATTTATCTGAAAAACAACCATAGCAGAAAAACTGCTCTGAGATTCACTTTCCAGATAGCGGCCCAGAATGCATCATAAGACAGGCTTTTAATTTCATGGACTCTTTGTCACCAATTAAACTTGGTTACACCTAAACTATCTGATTACATTTCTTATCTCTCTACTTCACGTCTTCATACTCAAGTGAGTATCTAAAGTGAGGAGTTTCCATTACAGAAAACTGAACTGTACTTTTATTACTAAATAAGAAAATAAATCTTGTGATAAGGTTCAGGTGCCTTTGTCAAAGTATTTTTTTTTCTTTGTGTAAGGCGGCAAGGCTTGTATATAAAGAAGACGGAAAGAGAGATTAGCAGAAGACATTTAATGCCTGATTATCTGGTTTAAAAAAAAAATCTTACTGATATGTCAATACTCTCTGGGTTAGCAATAAATTAAATTGCTTTGTTATTGGAAAGGACCTTGCTCAGTGGTTAGCATTGTTCCTGGGTTCAAATACGACCAAGGACAACATCTACATTGACTTTGTATGTTCTCCCCGACAACATCTCCATTGATTTTAGAAAAAAACATGATATCGAAATAATCTGTCAGAAGATGTATATGCTATATGTCCACCACAACCCTACTGATTATGATGTAAATTGAAGAGTGTTGAGGGTTTTGCTAGCGTGTCATGATATTGTGTTGATTTTGTATCATGAGAAAATGGAATCCATAACTAAATTCAAAGAAAGGTAAGGGTAGACACACCTGTAGGTAGACAAACCCTACTCACTTAGTCCAAATGATCACTACTATGGCAAATAATATAAAATACATTTTCTAAGCATTGCGTATATATTCTTGTATATGTATCTGTTTAGCATTAAACAGCTTACGTTTTTTTAAATTAGTTGCCATGTTGAAATTCCATTACATATTGGTGTCCACTACTAAAGCACGATGGCTTGGACCAACATTGAATGTTATATGATAAAAGTCCTTTGCTTTGCTCATCCACATATTTTTAATTTGAAATAACCTCAAGCTTCCTACACAGTCTGAAAATGTCCACACATTTTGAGTAATCATTCTGTGTTCTGTAAACTGTTTATTGGGTGACAGCTAAAGGAATTACAAATTTCCATAGGCAATGTAGATGGGCAACAGTAAGAAATTAATTCTGCAGAGCTAACACTTTCAGGCATGCTCAGACTAGTACTACACAAATGAAATACAACCTCCAAGAATACTCTATTATTATTATTTTAAAAAATCTCAAGAATCCTCTGTCATTGCGGCACTGTTATATATACACTTTTATCATTTAGAATTCTGTAATATATTATCTGTTCTTTCTAATTGAAAATTGGCTTAAAGGAGTCTTCCATGGCTATATTGAAAGCCTATCCTTACTAACTGGCACCCCTACCAGTCCACTGACTGTAATGGCTATGGTGTTGCATGTGTTGCACTGCATCTCATTGTTTACCCGACAGACTGCTGCATACTTAAATGGGCACACTCATTAAATTCATTTTTGATATTGCACTCCCTATGGTAAATAAAAAACATTTCTAATGTACTTTGTTAAAAAAAAAGGAAGTTTTCTATGTTTTATTTGCGTTTAAAAAAAGCTGCCACTAGGGGTCTCACTACTTGTCCAGAGCCCATTTCCCCCCATCTCTTCCACAGACTGTGGACTCCTGCTGGCCTGGCAGAAGTCCAAAATCAGGAAATGCATTCTGGAGTGCTGAGGGGTGTGTGTGCAGCCTTATCCAATCATAGCTCATCTCACATTGAACTGCTCTGGGCTGTGTGTAGCAGAGTGAGGGAGAAAGTTCTCCCCTGTATGGCTTCAAATGATGTCCCGCCTGCTGGGTAATGCCCCTTCCCAGTCTGTGAATCTGACTGAGACTGAGCAGAAAATACAGAAGAATATCAAGATTGAAAACTAAAAAATAATAAAAATAAAGGCAGGGGGTGGTTTATCATGATGGGGGCAGTGAACTGGGAGGAATATAAAATTTTACAAGATCATGACAGGTACTCTTTAATAACGGCTCATTCAGATTAATAGGACTTTGCTGCAATTTCAGGACCAAAATGTACAACACTGTAATAGGTAAACAATGAAGGTGATATGGTGCTTAAGGCCCTTTAATAGCCCTATTACATGAAACGATTATGGACCAAACAGTCTGATACCGTGCCGTGTAATAGGGCCAACAATTAGATGAGAAATCACTCATTCATTAGCTGAGAAGGTCCTTACGACCTGCTAAAAAATGATGAACTGTTAGACATACATTTATCCATGTAATAGGGGATGTGCGGCTGAAGGCTGATTGCAGTAAAAGGCCATATCAACGATTCAGAGATCCTGCAGCCCACTGTGCAAAATTACCATGCCATGTAATAGGCTTGGTGAAGGAGTGCCGATCTACGAGATTAAGGGTAATAGGGCCTTTAAACAGCCTGATTATTGGTTGAATTAACATTTATAGGAACATTTGTTCCCAATAATTAGACTGTGTAAAAAGGGACAATGATCAACCAGCGAATGAGAAAATGCTTGTTTGTTGGCTAATCTGATCATTGCTGTAGGCATTAAAATCATTGTTAATGGCCACATGTGGACGTGTGTAAACAGGGGATATGGGTTTGAAAATGACGAAATTAAAGGCCACATGAACGGACCAGTGATCATTTGTTTATCCCTGCTGACATGCCCATTTAGCCGTGTATTGGTTTAATGAGATTGGCGTTTTGGAATTGTGCACTCATCGGCCGGTCTAAGAAAGCCCTCGGTCTGCTTATTGTTGAGGGTGTTGAAGGTCAGGTCTTCACCAATCTGAGAATCCTAAGGATAAGCTATACCGATATACAAAAGGATATACCGTATTTATCTGTGTATAACACGCACCCCAATTTTAACAGGGAAATTTAAGTAAAAAAACAAATAAATGTAAAATAAATTACTTGGACTAAATGCCACACCATTCCCCCCAACTTTGATTTCCTCTGCACCTCAGTTTGGTCCCATCCCCCCAGTGCCACATCATTCCTCCCCTTTTATCAGCCCCTGTGCCACATTTACCCCTCTCATCACCCCCCTATGTCTTATCTTCCCCCCTCTTCCGGTCCTCTGCCAGCTCCTCTGTGCGGCATCAGGGACGTCACTTTACCTTTCCTGCAGTCCCTGCTGGTCACTATTCTAAAGTGGATGCAGCGAGCTGCTGAACTTAAGCAGCAAGCGCTGCAGCCACTCTGACCAGCGGCGGCTGCAGGAAATGAAAAGTGATGTCCCTGATGCCCACAGAGGAGCCAGCAGAGGACGTCACTCATCTGCTTCCCTGACCAAGCAGCCTGCAAGACCGCCACCTAACCTGGTCTGCCAAAGCGCAGCCTGGTAAGGAAAATAAAAAAAAAACAATAAAAACCAGGGGAAAAGGGGGAATGATGAGGCGGGGGGGGGGGGGGGGGGAGGTAAGGAAAATAAAAAGCAGAGGGGTGAAAAGTCTGAGCCCGCAGGAGCCACTGCTGGTCACTCTTTTAAAGGCTGCTGATCCTTAAAGGGGTTATCCACCATAAGATGATTTTAGTATGTACCTGGCAGACAGT
This sequence comes from Hyla sarda, assembly GCF_029499605.1. NCBI lineage: Eukaryota > Metazoa > Chordata > Amphibia > Anura > Hylidae > Hyla > Hyla sarda. The sequence goes on along the minus strand of NC_079193.1, from coordinate 58,068,823 downwards.
AATGGACATGCTTAGGAAGGGTCCGCGCTTGTCTTAGGGCTAAATTGCTATGTTGAGAGATTACCATAATACTGTGGCTAGCTTGTGTGAACTGGTATTTCCTGTTCGACTTTTCTTTTTTTGACTAAAAATCCCACAATTCCATTTTCCTCCCTCCCACACATCGGCCACCCCACCCATTGAAACATAAATGAGCTGCATCCATTACAAAGACCTGTGGTTTTCAATCAGGGTGCCTACAGCTGTTGCATTAGTTGCAGTTGATCTCTCTCCCACCAAGCGATCGCTCCACCAATTGAAGCAGACAGGCTCCCTGTCATCAGCTGACTAATGAGTCAGGTCTCGGCCGCATTGCAAGCTGGGAAAAATCTGAGACAACAGTCATTTTGTATGCTGTTAAAATAAATATTGGGGTGAGAATCACAGAAGAATTGTGAGAAAACCGTCACACACAGGTACAGACACTTTATTATGAACTACACTAACTTTACAGCCCCTGTATCATAGTCAAATAAATAAAATTCCTGGAATACCCCTTTAATAAGCAGCCGACGCTGCGGCCACTTTAAATCAGTGACCATCACATTTATCAGCGTATAACACGCAGGCAGGCTTTTTGCTTTAAAGTGCGTGTTATATGCCGATAAATATGGTAGTCCCAGTCATGGTCCCCTGGACCACTTGTAGAGGGCCCAAAGATCATATATGTCCAGTTGGTCCACATAAGCCACTCCACAGAGACATTCCTGAATGTTCTTGCAAAATGTCTGTAACAGCAAACTGTTCTGCTGTAGGAGAGGAGAGCCAATTATTAGTGACAGCTGGACTCTCCAGAGAGAAGTTTATTACTTTCCCTTTCTTGAATAGATGTCCCTCAGTGCTGCCACCAAGATTTTAGACATATTTTTTTTTGCTGCTCCTTGTTTCCCGTCCTGATATTTTAGACATGCAATGACTTAATGAACACTACCCTACGGGATTGATTTATCAAACCTAGTGCAAGGAGAAGGTACTAGATTCCATCTCTTTTTTCTAAGGCCCTTTTTAAACAAAAGCCTGGATCTGATTGGTTGCTCTAGAGACCACCTTCCCTTTCTACTTACACCACTTTTGATATGTCAGGTCTATGGAGAATTGTCTGCATGCAACTTGATTTTTCCCAATAAAGGAGAAGTTTACGGCAATTTGCAACAATCCCAAGTATTATCACCAAATCACCAAATTATCACCTGGGTTTCCTGGCATCATTTTTCCTCAGGGAAACATGGAGATCATGCTTACTGGTTTTACCACACCAAAAATAGTAACACAACGTCTAAACATCTATAGGGAGAAGAAATTTATATCTGAGATCTTGGTGGCACTGAAGGACACCTATGATAGATGAGGCCTTGACTATGTATTCACACTGCTGCAAATCAGAAACATATAGAACAGAAGCATCAGATTATATTGAGAATTGTCACAGTGGGGAATTGTCTACATAATTCCAGCACAAAATTGACTTCACATACAGACATTTTCATTTGCATCCACAAAAGAAAAAAATAAAATATGTAAACCTACTGCATAAGTTGTAAATCTCACTTATATTATTAGTTACAGAATGCAGTATTTCCTGGGAATTATGCTGCGGCTCACAGCAGCCGGAATATAGTTCTGTTTGAGTGACGGCCTTTGAAAAGGTTTTAGAACAAACAGTACTATCTGGAATAGTAGCAACAACATTTTACTTCAGTCGCTGCATATAAAATGCAGAATGGTTGAACTCAGATATGAAATGGCGAGGTTCTTTTTATAAAATGATATAAACATGGTCCAGTCACGATTAAATGTGTGAGAAATTTCGGAAAGCCACCAAGAAAGAAAAAAAGGCATGTCATTTTTAAAGGTGGGTAGACTTAACTTCATAAGAGTTCCAATGTATATTTTTTAGGGTAAATTTACACCCACACGATATCCACTACAGATTTGATGTTGGTTAATATATTTAAATATATATATATATATATATATATATATATATATATATATATATATATTTATATTTAAATATATTTAAAGCATTACTTTTGACATGTTGTTCAGACATTTTAAAAGTTTAGATTGCACCGGATCTTGCGAATCTGCAGCCAGAGAACTATTCACTCGCTGGCTGGCCACCAGATCCGACAATCTCTGCATTACAGTCTGTGGTGAATGAGTCAGATTTGTGTGACATGTGATCGCAGAGGGTTTCAGTCAAATGGGGGTTTGTTTTTTCCATAGTTTTTTTTAGATGAAACAAGCGAGTGATCCAGCTCACCTTAAATGATGTACGGTGCTCGGACCAGTGCCCGGCAAGGCATCCAATGTTGAATAAAGAAGGTACAGAGGGTCCAGCACTTCGTTGCAAGCAGCTTTACTGAAGATACATCACACCATAAAAATGACAGTCAGACTGACTGTTGTTTTTATGGTGTGATGTATCTTCAATAAAGCTGCTTGCAACGAAGTGTTGGACCCTCCGTACCTTCTTTTTTTTTTAGAACCCCTTAGCAATCCTGACCATTTGACTGCTTGATCATTCATACTTCTAAGGCTATGTTCACACACTGTTTTTTGAGCTTTATTTTGAGTGGTAAACTTCGATTAAAAAGGACCAAAAGCAAAAAATGTCTCGAAAAACTAGGTGAACACAAAAATGTGTGGACATAGCCTAAGGGTGATTTTTACACTTGTACACTGCAAAAAATAGTGTCCATCGGATGTTCACTTCTGGGAAATTCTTTGGCGCATACATCCATTGTATACTTGGAATAGTTTTCTGTGCTATTACAACCTGAAAACACTGATATACACACTCCAAATCCCAAACCCTGATGTACACATCCCAAAATGACAGTTTTGGCCTCCATCAGGTATATGGTGCTCTATGGATCAGTTTAATGTATGTGCCTGGACCTGTCCCAATGTTTCCTCTACACAAAATGGCTGTGCACAGCCTAAACTGCACTATATTATGTCTGTCAGAGTAAGGCTATATTTACACACTATTTTCGGGCCTCATTCTTTTTCACCGGAGTACCCTTTAAAATCACCACTTAATTTTATATATAAGTATTTTGAGTATTACCAGGGTAAAAAGCCCCACAGATAAAATACTCATATATAAAATTAAGTGGTGATTTTAGTTGCATCCCAAAAAACTGAAAACACAAAAATACATAATGATAATTAAAATAAAAACTATAATAAAAAAAATAAACATAAATCAGCATTTAATGACAGCGCAGAAGCTGACGGGCATTTAGGAATTATGGTAATAAATGTGTAATCCCATAATTTATTAATTAATTAGCGGTACACAGAAGATGTAAATCTGCCTATTTATCATTTATATGGGAGGGTGTTCACTTTTCTTGGAAACAATAAGTGGAATGGCCTGGACCTAATTAGATCTGCCCGGCCACTCTTGTGTGGACTGAAGAGAAACACGTGAATATAAAATAAATCTCAGCCGCTTGCTTCTTCTCCTAATCTTCTTAGATTCATTGCTTATTAGGGCGCTGACGAGAAATGACACAGGACTGGGTTTAGTGTTGGCCGTCCAACTTTAAGATCACTGTAAGTAATCGGGTTTCTGGCAGCTTATCTGCTGAGCTATTTAATAAATTAAAAAATATCAGTGGAATTTTGCCTGGTAGCCATTAAAAAAACAGATGACAAAAGAGCATGTAGAAGACATGTCCTTTAACTGAACAGCGGAATGTCAGGAGCAGAGTAATATTTTTTTAATATTTACTTTATTGAGTGAACAATATTTGTTTTAAGTAATAAGTGAGAAGCATATAAAAAATGTCCGTCATTTTCAACCGGTAGCGGAATAGTTTATAATATTGTTTCTTTATATCGAGTTAATATTGTTTTTTCTTTCCAATGAAGTTGTTCTAAGAGGACAAAAGGGTTTTGCTGGGCTCAGGACAACAGATGAGCTAATTTACGTTAAGGCTAAGCTCATACGAAGGAATTTCCGCTTCGAAATTACGTTTGGAAATTCCGGTGCAGCAGAATCCCATTGTTGTCATGGGTATTCCACTACACAGTGCACATTATGCATTTATAGTGGCAAGTATATACATTCCTCTAAATCGCCGGCCGGAATTTTGTTCTGCCAGAGTTTTCTCAGTATGAACCATGCCTAAAAATACTAAATACTTTTTACCGATATTCATGATTGGTACTGGTTTTCAGATGGACATGAACTTAACTTTAATAACTAGTGTCAATATCAGGTGATAGAGCGGGATTATACAGTCAGTATTATTCCACCCATCAACTGACATTCACTTTCAATATTAAAATTATTATTATTATATTAAAAGTTACGCCTATTCCAGATCTCACAAAATATAATGTCCGGGATGGAAGGGCGCATATAAAAAATATAAAAAAAGGTGTGCCCCATAGGGGCTATCATGCCTTCAGCATCTCTATGTACTGGATAGTGGACTTAATTACATAGGCACTCCATATAGTGGCTGACTTTGCCTTTCAGTGATTTGTTCCTCTGCAGTTCCCATCCCTCCTCAGTGAAGTGAGGCATCCTGGGAAAGAGAACTCCATTACAGACTGTGCTAAGAAGGGAAAGACTGCACCCTCCATTCTCCCATGTGGCAGTATCACTGGTAAGCTTATGGACTTGCCCCACAGTTTCTTAGCCACTGCTGCCACCAGGTACACGGACTCTTATGTTCAGGAGAAGCAGGGGCTATGTCTAAAGTTGTGACCAGCAGACCAGCTCTCCACATGTCATCCATGTTGTTACTTGTTATGTTCCAGTCATCTTGTATTATGCTGATATGTTAGTTGTATATGAACATGTGTTTATTCAAGTTTTCTGCTCTATTGTTTTCTACTTTTACGCACGTGCATATTTCGTATAATTCAATAAATCTACTAACTTCACCATACAGTCTTGTCTATTGAAGAATAGGGCGGTTTATCTGCATGTCAGACTACACACACCATGGGGTAACATGTAGCAAGACAGAACAGGGGCCATTGATGCAACTTACTGTGCCATTGCACATGTCTTTAATATTTTCTCTACCTATCCCTAAGTGACATTACCTATCTATTGCTGCTTTGCCCACTGAACTGTGCATGAGCAATATTGTGGTTTTGTGATAAAGAAGAAGTGTGTTCCTGATCTGTTATTCTGTGTCTGACCAGTGCTTGTGTACCTGATGTTCCCTCTGCCTGACCCTTGTGTACCATGCTGACCCTCCTGTGCACAGCCTGGAGTGTCGGCATTGTGCCTGTATCCAGCCAGTGATTTATTCTGCCACTATTGGAATATCTTCGGCTATGCTACTTTAGCTTGAGGCTGCTTAATCCTAGATGGACTATTTATTCTGCTTTTGACCAGAAAAACCTACTGAAGCTGTTTCCTGCTACTGACTAAATAACCCACACTGTGCGGTGTCACCTGCTATCACCACCAGGCTGCTGACCAGTTCCATAGCCTCCCCTTTGTCTGTATCCCCCAAGTGCCTGGCATGTGGGTTGTCTGGCCTGTCTGGTGAGCCGTTACCGTAAAACATGACCACTCTTGGAGCAGGAACCTGGCATCCTCAGCATAACTCCAGTCCCAACATCCGGGAGTAGAATAAATAGTGAAAACCTAGAGGATACTTAGACTCAGCCAAGATTATACAGAAGGTACACAATCGTTAGGCTGCTACAGTACATAGATAACATTTTATTACTATTTTTATTTAATTTCACACTTTGCTTCAAATAGACATGGTGATATTTGATTTTCAATTTTTTTTAAATCCTTTTCAGGCCTATGTTAAAATTTGCTAGTAGAAGAAAACAGCAGTCAAAGGCGTAATACAGGACCAAGGTGACCTCATTACTGAAATTTGTTCTAGCTGTCATTAGACATATCACACTGTGCCATTCAAAAGAGAGAAGAAAAAAGATACTGACACCAAGTACCAGTGATTAGAGATGAAAAATACTATTGCACCATGAGAATCCCTTTGTGGGAAATGAATATGTACCGTGCATGAGTACAACCATCTACTGAACTGTCAACACCACCTTCCTGGCTCATTTTTTAGGACCTATTAATTTTTTATTTTATTTTGTTACGAATGGATTATAACCTACGGTATTTGGAACCATACGATTTGTTTAAGTCATAGTTTAAAATCTGTATGACTTTTTTTGCACTAAACTTATCTTGCAGTGCTCAGTAGGGTATATGAATATCATTTAGTCATTTTTGCTGGCATTCTCATGGAAGGTGGTGTGAAATATAAATGTGATATTTTCTTTTGAGATACAGTCGGCTTAAAACTCAGCTCTCTACTCCAAGTAAATTTGCACTATGTATAGTAAGGTAACGTGTGTTACATTTATAGCAGGACTTAAATTATTATTTTAGATTTCATGAAAACTTTTTTGTTTTTAAAAGATATTAACAACCAGCCAACCAAACAAAGCAAATTTTTACATAGTTACATACAGAGTAGGACTAGAACCAAAAATAGGCCTGGGCATTTTAGACTAAGTGGCCCATTTTGGTCATGGGTGTGGCTATGTATAGGAGGAGCCACAAAGAGGAGGAGCCAAATGTCAATCGTAGTTGGGTATTGTACATGACGGGGGAAAAATATAAAACAATATAAGTGATTACATCAGGTGACTCGTGTTTGGCGTCGAAGCCGATGGGCACTAGAGTTATTTATAGAACCTGCTAGGCACTACATGCTACAGTTGAAAAAAGACCATCAAGGTGTCCATCAAGTTCTACTAAGGGCAGGTCGATGGACCAACGAGGATGGTATGAATAACTTTAGAAATCTTGTTTCTCCCTAATGATATTAAGTTTAGAAACCTATAAGGCACAAATAATGACATGAGTTTTCACATGGTCAAATCTTAATCTCCAGATTTTGGCAATATACATACAGTAAAGCCCTTTGTGGAACTATTTTTGATCCTCAATACCTCCATTTCTCTTGAAGCTCAGAATAGATGGAGGGAACAATAATTCTTGGCCCAGAATGAAGTCCATCCGATTCTAAAAGTGGCAGGCCTTTCTACTGCTATATGCTGGCAAGTCTTTGAACGGGTTGTAAAAAAAACAACAACCCAATGGTTGGAGGAAACCCTGGTTATAAAACACTGCTCTGGGGTTCAACACTCATTTTTCTTTCATGATATGTCAAGACTTGAAAAGTAGTTGATTTAAATTTTCACAACAACATGCATTGTAAAAACAACCAATTACAACATGGCCCTGCCCATGTAACATAAGCCAACCTCCCTTTGCATAAAAATGTAATCAAACAGGTCATAAAAATAAGTTAAAGGGGTACTCCGGTGGAATTTTTTATTTTTTTTAAATCAACTGGTGCCAGAAAGTTAAACAGACTTGTAAATTACTTCTATTAAAAATTTTTTACCCTTTCAGTTCTTTTTAGCAACTGCTACAGAGGAAATTCTTTTCTTTTTTAATTAATTTTTTGTCTTGTCCACAGTGCTCTCTGCTGACACCTCTGTCTGTATCAGGAACTGTCCAGAGCAGGAGAAAATCCCCATAGAAAACCTATGCTGCTCTGGACAGTTCCTGACATGGACAGAGGTGTGAGCGGAGAGCACTGTGGACAAACCAAAAAAGAAATGAAAAAATAAAAGAATTTTCTCTGTAGCATACAGCTGCTAAAAAGTATTGGAAGGGTAAAGATTTTTTAATAGAAGTAATTTACAAATCTGTTTAACTTTCTAGCATCAGTTCATTTTAAAAAAAAGTTTTTCACCGGAGTATCCCTTCAAAGGGGTTGTCTGAGCCCTTATTTTACTGGGAAAGCGATAGAAAAAAAAAAGGTCATACTCACTTACCCCATTCTCCTGTAGCTCTTGGTCTGAAGTTGTCTAGCCTCTGCTTCTAAGATGGACTCGCCTCAGCAGGAACTGTTCACTGACCCACCTTAGTCAGTGATTGGCTGCAGGGATTCACTGCTACAACAAGTCCATCTCAGGAGCATGAAGAATGGTGATAAGTGGTAGACCAGATGACATCACAACGGGAGCTCTGGGTGAACTAAGGTAGTTGAGTATGACTTTTCTTTGCGCTCTAGTATAGTATGAAAATATTTAAGGGCCCAGACAAGTATTTGAGAACTGGTGGTTCCAAATTCAGGCCAAAGAGTATAATGAGCATATATATGCTGTGGGTCTCCATTGAAATGAACGGGATCCTATCATTCACTCACATGGAAGCTACTCAGTAACTTAATCTAACTAGGGTGTTGGTGAGTTGCTAATCTTACTTTTTGGACCTGTTCTAATGATAGGCCATAAAAGTAAAAAAATAAATTGGTTACTGTGAGAGCATCCCTTTCACAAAATTGAAAAGACAGAGAAAATGTATGTCTGTTTGTACAAAAATGCGTGCCCACTGGACCTGCCACCCTCGGCAAGAATAAAATAGAACTAGTTAAATCTATTTTGAATGTAGCCACATTGACTGTGCATTTATCTCTCCCTGTTAAATTACTCAGGAAATGTTCTTTGTTTTACTGTCTTGATCATTTTTAATTCAAGATTTTAAAATTCCACTTTTCAGCTCACATCTCATTTTTATTCATTGATATTTTAAATCAGCCCCGGCAAAGAGAACCAATCTGGAGATGTCTGACGTTATAACAATATTTTGAACTTCATAACTTCAGTGAGAATGCTCTAATGTAATTCCGAAGCACAATTACACTGCAGGGACAGACTCAGACTTAGCAAATGAATTAGCATTTTTGACTATGGCAGCAGTCTGCGCTGAAGCTCGGCTATTTGAGTTCAAATTGATGGAGAATGTGTTTTGAAAAATGTGAAGAAACTGTCTGTGTTAATCAAGGTACATAAATCTTGGTATACGGCTTTGAAAAAGGCAAACCATTTCTCAAAAAGAATGCAAAATGGGTTCTGCCAGCCCATACCTGCTGTAAGAATGCTTAACTAATGATTACGTAGCCTATTGAAGAGATAGGCAATCCATCTAACTTCCACTCTGCTATGTAAGAAGGGGCGAAAAATGTAAAATTAACTTGTCTATCAAAACACTATGGAACTTCTTCTATAGCCACTATTATTTTTAAAGAATTTCCACATTTGAGAAGTTTCAGGAGATCATACAATTAATAAACCCGATGAGCTGTCTACAACGTGACTCTTTTTTTTTTTATAAAAAGCTACATTGAAGGTCGGGTGTCGTTCTTCTCTCTCTCTCTCTCTCTCTCTCTCTCTCTCTCTCTCTCTCTGTAGCAGAAAAAAACTGTTCCATGGGTATAGGTGGCGGTCTCAGAATGCTATGCACAGCCCAATGAGCCAAACGTATGCAAGACTTGTAGAGGCGGGTAAGGCCGGGTTCTCACATAGTAATTTGGTCAATACTTTGATCATTATTCTTAGCCATAGTCAGGAGGTCCAAAACAAGAAAAAAGTGGTTTTTACTCATGGTTTTGATTAAAAATACTGAATAAAATGAGCTCCAAATACTGACCATAATACTTTTTACAGGCTTATGCAAAATGTTGGGTTGACTCATGAATTTCACAATTTTTTTAAATCTTTCTTTACTTCACTGCCCCACATTTTGACCAGTAGTTACTTAAAGGGGTATTCCAGGCAAAAACTTTTTTTATATATATATCAACTGGCTCTGGAAAGTTAAATAGATTTGTAAATTACTTCTATTAAAAAATCTTAATCCTTCCAATAGTTATTAGCTTCTGACGTTTTCTGTCTAACTGCTCAATGATGATGTCACGTCCCGGGAACTGTGCATGATGGGAGAATATCCCCATAGGAGCTGGACAGCTCCCGAGACGTGAGTCATCAGAAAGCAGTTAGACAGAAAACAGCAACCCAACTTCAGAAGCTAATAACTATTGGAAGGATTAAGATTTTTTAATAGAAGTAATTTACAAATCTGATTCTTGATATATATAAAAAAGTTTTTGCCTGGAATACCCCTTTAAATGCTTTCAGGCTCCTTCATGTTGTACAAGCCATTGCTCACAGAGTGGCAGCTGAAGATTCAGTATCGTGCCATGTGTCTAAATACCATAGTCAAGACCAATGATGTTTGCTTATCAATCCCAGAACAATATGGTCAGGCTGCAGAAATTCAACACACCCAACCCTTCTCTCCACCAACATCAATTGTCGGTGGAGAATCAGGAGGTCGCAATACACTTTAGACAGATGGACGAGCCCACTGGAGTTGCTGTTTTGGCCAACTTTTAAAGGGGTTCTCCGGTGCTTAAACATCTTATCCCCTATCCAAAGGATAGGGGATAAGATGCCTGATCGCGGGAGTCCCGCAGCTGGGGACCCCCGGGATCATGCACGCGGCACCCCGTTTATAATCAGTCCCCGGAGCGTGTTCGCTCCGGGTCTGATTACGGGCGACTACAGGGCGGGCGGCGTGTGATGTCACGCCTCCTCCCCCGTGTGATGTCACGCTTCGCCCCGCAATGCAAGCCTACGGGAGGGGGCGTGATATGGGCACTTTTCAAGAGATGTATGGTACACTGTAGTTTTTATTACGACAGTAACAACACAGTTAATATTATAATAAATTATGGAAGTTTCTAAATTGCACGTCTTAAATGAAAGACTGAACATCACATGTTCTTTTTTCTTTTTGTATTTTTCCAATTGTAATATGTTCTCACATTACATAATAAATTGTGGAAAGGTAATGTCAGTAAGGTTCTACAAAGCTGTCAGTAAAAAAAAAAATCTTCAAAGGCCGTCGATACTGCTGATGTACACCGCACAGAATACTTTGTAGACTTATCATGAATTTGCAGGAAAAAGGAATGTAATTCCTTGTGATTAAAGCTTATTTTTGATCATGAATGCTGAAGTTGTTCTCAGGGAGAAATAGATTTTTTCTTAGGCTATTCAGCAGAGCGACATGAGTGCTCTTCATTTATGGGAGAGCCTGTGAAAGTCCTTTTCAACAGTGTATACTACAAACTACTTTCTTTACATCCTAATGCCGCAATTGGTTGTGGTATGCACTTGTCAAGCCTCCTATATGCGGCCAAAAAATACACTGTAGTAAATTGTCCCTGCAAAGAAAGATTATGTCATGGCGAACGACGGGCTATTCTTCCAAATTCACTTTTTCCCATTCAGTATAGTAAGACCCTGGTTAATGCATAGTTAACAACAAATCCTGTTCCATTCAATTCGCAACATGTTGAATGCAACCCCTAGGGGCCTTATACATTAAACTGTGAGAACCGCAATAAAGAATAATGTGTTCAAAAGCAAAACTCATATGAATTAAATATGTTTTTTGTCTTCAAATTTAAAAAGATTTTGGGCTTTGGTCGGATTGCTTTTGTTTTCAGACCATTGGATTTAAATAAGTATTTGGGAATTGTACATTTGAAATGCAGATACAAAAATGTACATATATATTGATCTTAAACAACATTTTATAAGATTTATAAGTTTATTGTGCAAATGAAATTTTTTTTTTAATTTATTATCCAATGAAAATGTATTAGGTAGGTGGCTGTAACTTTATGATAAAAAGTGTTTTTTAAGCCCTTCTTGGGTTCATGTCATTCTTGTCCTAACAAGAGCAAATCCTATTGGGTAAAACACTCCTCTTATAGTATCTGCACACATTTTTTGACACATGGCAGCTACAATGGCAACAATGACAACACAGTTTCAGGCAAGTGATTTTAAGGGAGCCATCATATATGTCCGGCGATCTGTCTCAGGCCAGTTGTGTATGGTCCGGCTCTCAGTAATATCTGTAGGCCATAAAGGTGAACACTGCAAGATGTGTTCCCTTATCCAGCCTGTCTGGCGAACCGGCATCCCAATTCAGGCGCCGGATAAATCTGGACTGTCCCATTCAAATGAATAGGATACGTTTGTCTCCAGAGCTTTCCCACAATGCAGGAAATATGTGATGGCACCTTAAGATCAGCATTGCAGTTTTCTATTCATCTTGATATATTCAGCCAAAGTAAAAACATTGGACATTGCCAGAACGTTGCAACTCAGGACACCTACTGGTTGCAAAGTTGCTCCGGCTTTACGCAGCAGGATATAAAGAAGTTATCACACACATGTTATGGTTTCATATGAGTTGTGCTGAGCTTTTATACAGTAGGACTGTTTTTGTATAACTTCTTGTGTCATGCACCATTTTAGGTGAGTAAATTTCCCCAAAAAGGTCAATAATTACACCAAGAATACACATTTATGCACATAGATTTAGCATAAAAATATTTTTGAGGGTTCCTTAACATAGTGGTCATTCTGGCATTTTGAGATTGAGAGTAGGGTCACACTTAATGGATCTGCAGCATATTTTACCCTGCAGATCCGCCTGGCGACTCAACCCATTTTGTGCTTCCAACTGTTGCCACCCCCAGTTCCCCCACCTCGCTCCACCCCTGGCCTGCTCGCAGCAACAATTTGCTGCTACGAACAGCCACACATCGGGCCTGCAAATCGACAAATGCACTCTGACATCGCGGAGCAGATGTCTGAGTGTAATACGCATGTGCAGTGTACTCAGACATCGCAGCTGCTCTGTGATGTCTGAGTGGACTCAGCGTCTCCCAGGTCCCCTGTGTGGCTGATCAAAGCGGCAGATTGCTGCTGCGAGCAGGCCAGGGGCGGACCTAGACAGGGAGAATAGGGGGTGGCAACAGCTGGAGGCACAAAATGTCACCTGTGGATCTGCAGCGTAAAATATGCTGCAGATCCGTTACGTGTGACCCTACCCTTAAGGTTTCTGCAGTAATATTAGGGTTGTATTCCTTTACTGAGAGAGTAGTGAATGCCTGGAATAGCCTTACTACAGAAGTGGTAGCTGCAAATACAGTGAAGGAGTTTAAGTATGCATAGGATAGGTATAAGGCTATCCTTCATATAAGATAGGACCATGACCAACCAAAGCCATCAGAGTAACAGCTTATTTGAAAAACTAAATCAAACCACTGTTAAAAATGGGCTAAAGAATGCCATCATTTTTTCCCACAAAAATGCTATGTGTGCAGTTAGCTTCAAGGAACTATACAAGTACCAGTTTTCACTCCTTATACTGCCAGCGAGGATAACTACAAACTGTGAACAACATCTGCCACTTATATGGTACCCTTATGGAGCAACATATGGACACATACAACAATAAACACTGTGTACACATCCCTACAGAGCGCTAGATGGTGCCTATTATTCATATACAGATGTATATGAATAAAGTGAAGTCAGACTTGGTGCATGAATGCATTTAGTTAACACCCTATGACTGTTAGCTCTGTTACCCATGTAACCCATAAGTCTACACACATACAGATGTAGCCGAGTTAACAGTCAGTCTTGGTGCATTAACACATCTAGTTATTGTATATACTCGAGTATATACTCGAGTATACTATAAGCCGAGTTTTTCAGTACGATTTTTCGTGCTGATTTTACTATAAGCCGAGTTTTTCAGTACGATTTTTCGTGCTGAAAACGCCCCCCTCAGCTTATACTCGAGAGAACTCTCTGCCTGTCAATCCCTTCATCAGTGGTCTTCAACCTGCGGACCTCGAGATGTTGCAAAACTACAGCTCTCAGTATGCCCGGAAAGCCATCGGCTGTCCGGGCATGCTGGGAGTTGTAGTTTTGAAACATCTGGAGGTCCGCAGGTTGAAGACCACTGCACGGGCCTTCGTCATCATCCAGACCCCTTTAGTTTTCTACTCACCTCCCCTCGGTGGGAAGAAAGGGTGAGCTGGTCCGGGCCATCTATGCTGCAGGGACCGTCCGGTGGGAGGGTTGGTCGTTCCGGGCTGTACATTTTCACTGGGGGGCCCTCTTCTTGTTGCCTTGAAGACGCACAGGGACTATCATGAACGTCCCTGTGCGTCGTCGTCAAGGCAACATCACTAGTTCGGGGCCAGCCCGGAGCGA